>NC_090176.1:52630095-52662595 GCF_024679245.1 Pseudorasbora parva
GAACTATCCCTTTTAAGTACAGTACTCAAGTAAATGTATTTAGTTACAGTCCACCTCTGGAGGCTTGTCTGCGTTCTCAGCTCTTCTACAGTCCGGCTAACTGCACGAGAGACGGATGAAAGAGTGACAGCTGTTCTCCTGCTGATAATAAAAGGCTTCGGGTTTTTCCGGCCGTTCCTCCCTCAGGGAATGAAAGCTCATTCGTGTCTTCTCCTGCCATATCTTTAACACGAGTCTGTGCAGCTTTATGTCGTGTTGAGAGATTTACAGATTAGACTCGTCCTTTGTTTCCTGTTCTAGATTTTATGTCCTCATGTCTTTTACTTTGTATATAGTCATGGAACCGTTTCATTGGCTCCTTTGTCCCGTGTTTTCATTGGTTCACGATGTGTCTTATGTCATTGGTCCGTGTGTATATACCCATTCTGCCTTGAAACCCATTTTGACAAGTCAAGTCTTTTTACTTTTTAAAAAATTGACAATTTTTTGTTATTTTGAGGCACAGTATTTGTAGCGTTTGCATGTGGTTAGAAATGTATCACATTAAAGGGTTAGTTCACCTAAAAAATGAAATGTCTGTCATTAACTCCTCTCCCTAATGTCGCTCCACACCCGTAAGACCTCCGTTCATCTTCACACACAGTTTAAGATATTTTATATTTAGTCCGAGAGCGTATGCAAGTGTATGCACACTATACTGTCCATGTCCAGAAAGGGAATAAAAACATCATCACAGTAGTCCATATGAGACATCAGTGGGTTAATTAGAGTCTCTTGAAGCATCCGAAATACATTTGGGTCCAAAAATAACAAAAACTCTTTATTCAGCATTGGCTTCTCTTCCGCGTTTGTGTTCAATCCTCAAATAAAGATTCAAACGGTTATGAATCAGCGAATCGATTCATGATTCGGATCGCGTGTCAAACTGCTGAAATCACAAGACATTGGCGATCCGAATCATGAATCGATTCGCTGACCGTTTGAATCTTGAAACTTTGTCCATGTTTAGGATGGGAATCCAAGTCTTTAACCGTGTAAAAAGCTCAGTATGCATGAAACAGCATTAAAACCGCCCCTTTAAAATAGCAATTTTCTCACAATTTACAAATAGTTGGACACATTTGGGATATTGTAGATACTCAACTGAACAAAATATATAACACCGGCCCAGTGGTTTTTGGATATTTTACTGCAAAAATACTACATAGTGCACCTTTAATGACATACATTTCATTTTGGGGTGAACTAACCCTTAAATGATAAGAGATCAGTGTGAGGAGGACTGGAGTGTTTTAGTGCGAGCCGAGGGTCACTCACAGAAAGCATCTCCTCTGGGGTTCAGCTCCTCATCCTCCAGCTGGTTTCCCTCTTCTTCTTCCTCCTCATCCTCCTCTTCTGGGGCTGGTTTGTCCTCCGCAGGGCCGATGTAAACCTCTCCGTCGTAGTCGAAGGGCTGCATGGGGATTCTGGGCGATTCGGTCCCCGCCGGCTCAGGGATGGTGTTGTCGAACCGGCCCAGAATACGAATCTTGGACGGGCCGTCGGGAATCACTGCAGACACGCATGAGGAATCTGGGATCAAATCCTGCATGTCCTAAAGCCATTATAGGGAGTTTGAGTCATGCAATCGCAGCATCATTGCTTTATTCACACAGCGTGCTTTATATGATCGGATATGCAGGAGGGTTTTCCATGCGGAGTGGATTTCCAAGCCATTCACAAACTCCATAATAGAGTTACGGTAACACTTTACATTACGGCTTCATTTGGTGACATTAGAGCTGGGACATTTATGCCTTTAGCAGACAATAATATTCAGTATAGCAGTCTCTCTCTCTCTCTCTCTCTCTCTCTCTCTCTCTCTCTCTCTCTCTCTCTCTCTCTCTCTCTCTCTCTCTCTCTCTCTCTCTCTCTCTCTCTCTCTCTCTCTCTCTATATATATATATATATACATTCACCTAAAGGATTATTAGGAACACCTGTTCAATTTCTCATTAATGCAATTATCTAATCAGCCAATCACATGGCAGTTCTTCAGTGCATTTAGGGGTGTGGTCCTGGTCAAGACAATCTCCTGAACTCCAGACTGAATGTCAGAATGGGAAAGAAAGGTGATTTAAGCCGTTTTGAGCGTGGCATGGTTGTTGGTGCCAGACGGGCCGGTCTGAGTATTTCACAATCTGCTCAGTTACTGGGATTTACACACACAACCATTTCTAGGGTTTACAAAGAATGGTGTGAAAAGGGAAGAGCATCCAGTCTGCAGCAGTCCTGTGGGAGAAAATGCCTTGTTGATGCTCGAGGTCAGAGGAGAATGGGCCGACTGATTCAAGCTGATAGAAGAGCAACTTTGACTGAAATAACCACTCGTTACAACCGAGGTATGCAGCAAAGCATTTGTGAAGCCACAACACACACAACCTTGAGGTGGATGGGCTACACCAGCAGAAGACCCCACCGGGGACCACTCATCTCCATTACAAATAGGAAAAAGAGGCGACAATCTGCACGAGCTCACCAAAATTGGACAGTTGAAGACTGGAGAAATGTTGCCTGGTCTGATGAGTCTCGATTTCTGCTGAGACGTTCAGATGGTAGAGGCAGAATTTGGCGTAAACAGAATGAGAACATGGATCCATCATGCCTTGTTCCCACTGTGCAGGCTGGTGGTGGTGGTGTAATGGTGTGGGGGATGTTTTCTTGGCACACTTTAGGCCCCTTAGTGCCGATTGGGCATCGTTTAAATGCCACGGCCTACCTGAGCATTGTTTCTGACCATGTCCATCCCTTTATGACCACCATGTCCCCATCCTCTGATGGCTACTTCCAGCAGGATAATGCACCATGTCACAAAGCTCCAATCATTTCAGATTGGTTTCTTGAACATGCCAATGAGTTGACTGTACTAAAATGGCCGCCACAGTCCCCAGATCTCAACCCAATAGAGCATCTTTGGGATGTGGTGGAACGGGAGCTTCATGCCCTGGATGTGCATCCCACAAATCTCCATCAACTGCAAGATGCTCTCCTATCAATATGGGCCGACATTTCTAAAGAATGCTTTCAGCCGCTTGTTGATCAATGCCACGGAGAATTAAGGCAGTTCTGAAGGCGGAAGGGGGTCAGACACAGAATTAGTGTGTGCTCCTAATAATCCTGTAGGTGTATATATATATATATATATATATATATATATATATATATATATATATATATATATATATATATATATATATATATACAGTCTTGTTCAAAATAATAGCAGTAGAATGTGACTAACCAGAATAATCAAGGTTTTTAGTATATTTTTTATTGCTACATGGCAAACAAGTTACCAGTAGGTTCAGTAGATTCTCAGAAAACAAACAAGACCCAGCATTCATGATATGCACGCTCTTAAGGCTGTGCAATTGGGCAATTAGTTGAAAGGGGTGTGTTCAAAAAAATAGCAGTGTGGCATTCAATCACTGAGGTCATCAATTTTGTGAAGAAACAGGTGTGAATCAGGTGGCCCCTATTTAAGGATGAAGCCAACACTTGTTGAACATGCATTTGAAAGCTGAGGAAAATGGGTCGTTCAAGACATTGTTCAGAAGAACAGCGTACTTTGATTAAAAAGTTGATTAGAGAGGGGAAAACCTATAAAGAGGTGCAAAAAATGATAGGCTGTTCAGCTAAAATGATCTCCAATGCCTTAAAATGGAGAGCAAAACCAGAGAGACGTGGAAGAAAACGGAAGACAACCATCAAAATGGATAGAAGAATAACCAGAATGGCAAAGGCTCAGCCAATGATCACCTCCAGGATGATCAAAGACAGTCTGGAGTTCCCTGTAAGTACTGTGACAGTTAGAAGACGTCTGTGTGAAGCTAATCTATTTTCAAGAATCCCCCGCAAAGTCCCTCTGTTAAAAAAAAGGCATGTGCAGAAGAGGTTACAATTTGCCAAAGAACACATCAACTGGCCTAAAGAGAAATGGAGGAACATTTTGTGGACTGATGAGAGTAAAATTGTTCTTTTTGGGTCCAAGGGCCACAGGCAGTTTGTGAGACGACCCCCAAACTCTGAATTCAAGCCCCAGTACACAGTGAAGACAGTGAAGCATGGAGGTGCAAGCATCATGATATGGGCATGTTTCTCCTACTATGGTGTTGGGCCTATTTATCGCATACCAGGGATCATGGATCAGTTTGCATATGTTAAAATACTTGAAGAGGTCATGTTGCCCTATGCTGAAGAGGACATGCCCTTGAAACGGTTGTTTCAACAAGACAATGACCCAAAACACACTAGTAAACGGGCAAAGTCTTGGTTCCAAACCAACAAAATTAATGTTATGGAGTGGCCAGCCCAATCTCCAGACCTTAATCCAATTGAGAACTTGTGGGGTGATATCAAAAATGTTGTTTCTGAAGCAAAACCAAGAAATGTGAATGAATTGTGGAATGTTGTTAAAGAATCATGGAGTGGAATAACAGCTGAGAGGTGCCACAAGTTGGTTGACTCCATGCCACACAGATGTCAAGCAGTTTTAAAAAAAAAGTGGTCATACAACTAAATATTAGTTTAGTGATTCACAGGATTGCTAAATCCCAGAAAAAAAAAAGTTTGTACAAAATAGTTTTGAGTTTGTACAGTCAAAGGTAGACACTGCTATTTTTTTGAACACACCCCTTTCAACTAATTGCCCAATTGCACAGCCTTAAGAGCGTGCATATCATGAATGCTGGGTCTTGTTTGTTTTCTGAGAATCTACTGAACCTACTGGTAACTTGTTTGCCACGTAGCAATAAAAAATATACTAAAAACCTTGATTATTCTGGTTAGTCACATTCTACTGCTATTATTTTGAACAAGACTGTATATATATATATATATATAAAACAGAACAACAGCATCATTTCGAAGCTGAATGTGGCCAATAATCAAAACAACAATCGTGATCAAAACAAAGCCCAATAAAGCATAACTAATGTGAACACATGAGCTCTTATTGTAAAGTGTTTCCATCTCTCAGTATGATGTTCAGGAGCTAGAGGAACTTCAGGTCATGCTCGTTTGCTCTCACCGTTGAGGAACGCATCCGCATTCCCTTTCCCAGTTTCCCAGGATCTGGGATAAAACGGCTTGACTACAGAAACACAAAGGATTGAATGCAGGTCTCTTTAGTGTCTCCGAGAGGAACAGCGCAGGTGTGGGAATGTTCCTTACCTGAGCACTCGAACCCGCTGCCACGGAAACCCTGTCTGCATTTACACCTGTGTGAGCCGAGTGTGTTGATACACTCCGCGTGATGACTGCACCTGTGTGTGTCCGACACACACTCATTTATATCTGGAAACATAATCGGATAAACTGTCTCATTATTGCATTTCAAAGCATCAAAATATTCTGTTACATAACAAAGCCAAAATAAAAAAGTTATAAGCTTTAAATTGAGTGAAGTGAATAGGGAAATAAAAAACACATTGCTAGCATTAATTAACGTTTTTACACCCTTCTAGCACGAATTATTAACATTCATGAGCATGCTTCTAACACATTTTACCACATTGCTAGCATTTCTAACATGTTTTAGCATTATGTTAACATTAATTAACATTTTTTCTAACACGTTATCACATTTATTTGCTAGAATTATATACGTTTTGTTAGCATTAGTTAGCATGTTGCTAATATGATTTATCACATTTCTAGCATTATTTAACACTGATATCATAATTTAACATGTTGCTAATATAATTTATCATGTTGCAAGCATGATATATGTTAACATAAATTAATATTTTGCTTGCATTATTTATCACATTGTTAGCATTGTTTACGACAAATTAGCAGGTTTTAACACATAAAATGTTTTAACATTATGTTAGCATTAATTACATTTTTCTAATGTTTTATCACATTTCTTTGCTAGAATTATATTTCATAAAATAACCTTATTTCTGATTGAAATCTTGTTTCTTGTTTCCGTCCCAAACAGAAATAAGATTATTTTTCTCACCCCATTGGCAGATCATTTTGCCTGTTTTAAACAAAAACTCTCTTCATTTAGATATTATTTTCAACAAAACAAGACAAAAATATCTTATGTGGTTTTACTGATCTAGTAAATGCATCTTGATTTAAGAATTGTTAGATATTTAGACTGGAAACAAGACACAATGACTGAGTAAGAAGAGCATTTTTTGCAGTGTAATCATAGCAGAGAGTCTTTCTCACCAACGCAGTCGTATTTCCCGTCGATGTATTTGAGGTCGTAGCCCTCCTGGCACTTGCAGTAGTAGCTTCCGAATGTGTTGGTGCATTGCCGGTTGAACGGACACTGATTTTTCCCAGTCGCACATTCATCAATGTCTAAAGAATACAGCGAGAGAAACCATGTAACATCTAAACTCAGAGCAGATCTGGACAGTCCCTCAGCTCATTTACTCGAGTCCTGTACTGAAGTTCACTGTTTGAGTCTCTGTGCTTTACTGGAGTATTATTTTTTCTGTAAACTTCTGACTTTAACTTCACTCCATCTGAAAGACAAATATCGTCCTCTTTACTCCACTACATTTCTATCAAGGTCCTCGAAGTGGAAAGTCGTTTCTGTCGCAGCTTTGAAAGTCAGTGATGATTTTTTTCTTCTTTTAAAGGTGTTTGGGTTTTTGCAGAAAGCCTTTCAGGAATCACTCTTGTAGAGTCTCGTGAAGATCAATGATTTCACAGCATTTATTAAACACTGATTTATAGTTTAGAGCAAAATGGAAGAAGACGGATGTCCAAATGCTCATTTAGTGGAGGATTCACATAAACAAAGTTGATTCTGTCTTCAGTGAAGGTGAACAGTGTGAGAATATCAGATGTGTATCAGTGTATTGGATCCGTGCATTCGGCCTTAAAGTGACAGCAGCTTTATAACTTTTCTACAAGTATTTAAATGAGTTTAAGTTAGTCGTCTGCTAGTGTGTCAGATGGAGCGTCACTGACTGGCTTAAACCATGATGGCATAATGTGCATTTATACAACTATAATACAATAATGCACTGGCATAAAGAAGAAAATGTACTTTTGATACTTAATATATCTCAAGTAAAAATCTGTTTTTACAACTTTCACTTGTAATGGAGTAATATTTGACCAGTAGTACTTTTACTGATCAAGTAATGAAGTTGTGTAATTTGTCCACCACTAACTAAGAGTCCCATATGACCAATGAATCTCCATCATTTCTCCACACGCTGTTGAAAAATCATTTTTGGTTCCCCAAGAACCTTTCTTACAACACATTAATGTGAAGAGCCGGTTCTTACCCACACAGGTCTTCCCATCCGATCCCAGCTGAAGGCCCGGAGACGGGCAGAGACATCGGACCTCGCCCTGGACCTCCTCACAGCCGTACTGACAGTGAGCCAGAGAACACGTCCGCGAGTCTGCAACATAAACATGAGTAAATAATGCCAATGAATACGTACACTATATCACCAAAAGTGTTGTGCCGCCTCTACACACACATGAGCTCCCCATTGTTAACCCGTGGGGTTTAATCTGGAGTCGGCCCACCCTCTCTAACAGCTCCAGCTCTTCTGGGAAGGCTTTCCTCAAGGTTTAGGAGTGTGTTTATGGGGATTTTTGCCCATTCTTCTAGAAGCTCATTTGTGAGGTCAGGCACTGATGTTGGACGAGAAGGCCTGGCTCTCAGTCTCCGCTCTAATTCATCCCAAAGCTGTTCTATCGGGTTGAGCTCAGGACTCTGTGCAGGCCAGTCCAGTTCCTCCACACCAAACTCCTCATCCATGTCTTTATGGAGCGACGCTTTGTGCACTGGAGCGCAGTCATGCTGGGACAGGAAGGGGCCGTCCACAAACTGATCCCACAAAGTCAGGAGCGTGAAATTGTCCAAAATGTCTTGGTGAAGCATTAAGAGTTCCTTTCACTGGAACTAAGGGGCCAACCCCTGAAAAACAACATCACCCCATAATCCCCCCTCCACCAAACTTTACACTTGCAAAGTCCCGTTCTCCCGGCGACGGCCAAACCCAGACTCGTCCATGGGATTGTCAGACTGAAGCGTGATTGGTCACTCAGAGAACACGTCTCACTGCTCTAGAGTCCAGTGGCGGCTGCTTTACTCCACTGCATCCCACGCTTTGCATTGCTGTTGGTGATGTAAGGCTTGGATGAGCTGCTCGGCCATGGAAACCCATTCCATGAAGCTCTCTCCGCTGTTCTTGAGCTAATCTGAAGGACACAGAAGTCTGGAGGTCTGGAGCTGTTGACTCTGCAGAAAGTTGGAGACTTCTGCGCACTGTGACCCTCAGCATGCGCTGACCCCGCTCTGGGATTTAACACTTCGTGGCTGAGTTGCTGTTGTCCCCAATGGCTTCCACTTTGTTCTAATCCCACTAACAGTTGAGCGTGGAATATTTAGTAGTGAGGAAATGTCAGGAATGGACTTATTGCACAGGTGTCAGCCTATCACGGCCCCACGCTTGAGTTCACTGAGCTCCTGAGAGCGACCCATTCTTTCACTAATGTGTGTAGAAGCGTCTGCAGGCCGAGAGCTGGAGTTATACACCTGTGGCCATGAAGAGACTGAACACCTGAACTCAGTGATCTGGAGCAGCGGCCCAATACTTCTGGCAATATAGTGTATATTCCTTTTATTGATCTAAATGTTTACAGTCACTTACTTGCACAGGAGCCATCAGACATTAACATGTATCCATTCAAGCAGTAACACATGTAGCTGCCAAAAGTGTTCATGCATCGATGTTCACAGGGTCGAGGCTTCAGACCGCACTCATTCAGATCTGAAGCCCGGAGAAAGAGAGAGATTATTAATGAACAGAACCTCTGTATCATACGATATGTTATCATACTATGACCTTAGTAACAATATCTAGCTCATGCAATCTCACAATGCAATGACTTGTCAATAAGATGAATAAATCTACAGTAATATTAGCCATGCTTTTTGACAGCCTATTTGATTTTCAAGAAAATATCTGCAGCACACTTGAGAAATACTGAGTTGTGTACAGTACATACTGTTTAATATTCAGTAATAGTAAGATATTATCCCATTAGAACACATCAAACATCACATGAATGTCACACAGTCGGCTGATTTTTTTCTGAAATTAGACTCAAAATAGACTTAAATTATGACATACTAAGTAAATACTATGACAAAATCATATTTATGACAGTCAAAATATTGACAGAAAATCATATTTATGACATAAAAATCATAATTATGACATACTAAAGTGAAGTAATGACTTAAAATTCAAAAGTCGAAATAAAGATGTGTCAAATTTCTGACTTAAAAACTCAAAATATTGACATAAAAATCATAATTCTGGCTTAAAAAGTTGAAATTATGATATACTAAATAAAAAAAATAATGACAGAAAAGCATAATTATGACACTGTCAAAATAATGACATAAAATTATAATTATGACAGTCAAAATGACACAAATCATAATTCTGACTTAAAACGTCCAAATTGTCATTTTAAGTTGAAATAATTAAAATACAAAGTAAAAATTCTGACTTAAAAAGTCAAAATTATGTAATTTTAAGTTGAAATAATGAAATAAAAAGTAGAAATTCTAACTTAAAAAGTCAAAATTATGTCATTTTAAGTTGAAATAATGAAATAAAAGTAGAAATTCTAACTTAAAAAGTCAAAATTATGTCATTTTAAGTTGAAATAATGAAATAAAAAGTAGAAATTCTAAATAAAAAGTTAAAATTATGTAATTTTAAGTTGAAATAATGAAATAAAAAGTAGAAATTCTAACTTAAAAAGTCAAAATTATGTCATTTTAAGTTGAAATAATGAAATAAAAATATTAAAAAGACTTAAAAAGTCTGAATTCTTAGAACCACAAAATTATGACATACAGAGTCGAAATTATGATATCAGTATGTCTTTAAAAGTTGAAATTCTGACTTATAAAGTCATAATTATAACAAAAATCTAAATGATGACATACTAAGATGAAATAATACAGTCATTGTGACAAAATAATAATTTCAACTCTTTGTAGTTTTGATAATTTTATGGATTTAGTTCATTAATTACATTTTAATTACATGTTATGAATTAATCAGTTTGTAAACATACTTTATGACTACAAAAAAAAAAAAAACTTGCTAAAAACATGAAAGTATGATGCAATCATTAGACATTTCTTTTGGAACCTTTTTGGCTTGAAGTGTTCTTTCGACTTGAGCCCTATAGAGAGCCACATTAAACCTTTATTCTAAGAGAGTGTGGTCTTGAACCAAACCTTGACTGCACGTCTTTCCAGTGTATCCGGGGAAGCATTTGCATTTGTTTGGGCCGACACACTCGCCGTGTTTGCATCCCAGGTCACACTGAGCTGGAAAAACATTCAACAGTAGAGATATATTAGTAAAGGAAACAGCTACGGTCAAATCCGTTCACAAAAACACACACGTCTGGAAACCCAAGCCAGATTTCCCCTCAGAGCTCTGTGTGATTTAAAAGCACCAAACCACTGAAAGAATGAGACAATCACATGAGTATTTTACCAGTGTTGCCATGTTCTGAACTGAACAATTCTACATCACAGCATAGACACTGGCATCCCTCTGACTAAATTAACCATTGGGCCGTTTTGAATATCCTTTACATTTTTGTAATTTTAACTGTAAAATACTGTAAAAATGTGACAGTAAAAGCCTTGCTACTTGATTAATATACAGAGAAAAACTTTAAAAGATTGAACCTTACATTTTGTGTCAGTTTATTGCAAAATAATGTAAAAATGTGACAGTAAAAGCCTTGCCACTTGGTTAATATACAGAGAAAAACTAACCTTACATTTCGTGTAATTTTACTGTAAAATACTGTAAAAATGTGACAGTTAAAGCCTTGCCACTTGGTTAATATACAGAGAAAAACTAACCTTACATTTCGTGCAATTTTACTGTAAAATACTGTAAAAATGTGACAGTTAAAGCCTTGCCACTTGGTTAATATACAGAGAAAAACTAACCTTACATTTTGTGTAATTTTACTGTAAAATACTGTAAAAATGTGACAGTAAAAACCTTGCCACTTGGTTAATAAACAGAGAAAAACTAACCTTACATTTTGTGTAATTTTTCTGTAAAATACTGTAAAAATGTGACAGTTAAAGCCTTGCCACTTGGTTAATATACAGAGAAAAACTAACCTTACATTTTGTGTAATTTTTCTGTAAAATACTGTAAAAATGTGACAGTAAAAACCTTGCCACTTGGTTAATATACAGAGAAAAACTAACCTTACATTTTGTGTAATTTTACTGTAAAATACTGTAAAAATGTGACAGTTAAAACCTTGCCACTTGGTTAATATAAATACTGTAAAAATGTGACAGTAAAAGCCTTGCCACTTGGTTAATATACAGAGAAAAACTAACCTTACATTTCGTGTAATTTTACTGTAAAATACTGTAAAAATATGACAGTAAAAACCTTGCCTGTCACTTGGTTAATATACAGTGAAAAACTAACCTTACATTTCGTGTAATTTTACTGTAAAATACTGTAAAAATGTGACAGTTAAAACCTTGCCACTTGGTTAATATAAATACTGTAAAAATGTGACAGTAAAAGCCTTGCCACTTGGTTAATATACAGAGAAAAACTAACCTTACATTTCGTGTAATTTTTCTGTAAAATACTGTAAAAATGTGACAGTAAAAACCTTGCCACTTGGTTAATATACAGAGAAAAACTAACCTTACATTTCGTGTAATTTTACTGTAAAATACTGTAAAAATGTGACAGTAAAAACCTTGCCACTTGGTTAATATACAGAGAAAAACTAACCTTACATTTTGTGTAATTTTTCTGTAAAATACTGTAAAACTGTGACAGTAAAAACCTTGCTACTTGGTTAATATACAGAGAAAAACTAACCTTACATTTTGTGTAATTTTTCTGTAAAATACTGTAAAAATGTGACAGTAAAAACCTTGCCACTTGGTTAATATACAGAGAAAAACTAACCTTACATTTTGTGTAATTTTTCTGTAAAATACTGTAAAAATGTGACAGTAAAAGCCTTGCCACTTGGTTAATATACAGAGAAAAACTAACCTTACATTTTGTGTAATTTTACTGTAAAATACTGTAAAAATGTGACAGTTAAAACCTTGCCACTTGGTTAATATAAATACTGTAAAAATGTGACAGTAAAAGCCTTGCCACTTGGTTAATATACAGAGAAAAACTAACCTTACATTTTGTGTAATTTTACTGTAAAATACTGTAAAAATGTGACAGTTAAAACCTTGCCACTTGGTTAATATAAATACTGTAAAAATGTGACAGTAAAAGCCTTGCCACTTGGTTAATATACAGAGAAAAACTAACCTTACATTTCGTGTAATTTTACTGTAAAATACTGTAAAAATATGACAGTAAAAACCTTGCCTGTCACTTGGTTAATATACAGTGAAAAACTAACCTTACATTTCGTGTAATTTTACTGTAAAATACTGTAAAAATGTGACAGTTAAAACCTTGCCACTTGGTTAATATAAATACTGTAAAAATGTGACAGTAAAAGCCTTGCCACTTGGTTAATATACAGAGAAAAACTAACCTTACATTTCGTGTAATTTTACTGTAAAATACTGTAAAAATGTGACAGTTAAAACCTTGCCACTTGGTTAATATAAATACTGTAAAAATGTGACAGTAAAAGCCTTGCCACTTGGTTAATATACAGAGAAAAACTAACCTTACATTTCGTGTAATTTTACTGTAAAATACTGTAAAAATATGACAGTAAAAACCTTGCCTGTCACTTGGTTAATATACAGTGAAAAACTAACCTTACATTTCGTGTAATTTTACTGTAAAATACTGTAAAAATGTGACAGTTAAAACCTTGCCACTTGGTTAATATAAATACTGTAAAAATGTGACAGTAAAAGCCTTGCCACTTGGTTAATATACAGAGAAAAACTAACCTTACATTTCGTGTAATTTTTCTGTAAAATACTGTAAAAATGTGACAGTAAAAACCTTGCCACTTGGTTAATATACAGAGAAAAACTAACCTTACATTTTGTGTAATTTTTCTGTAAAATACTGTAAAACTGTGACAGTAAAAACCTTGCTACTTGGTTAATATACAGAGAAAAACTAACCTTACATTTTGTGTAATTTTTCTGTAAAATACTGTAAAAATGTGACAGTAAAAACCTTGCCACTTGGTTAATATACAGAGAAAAACTAACCTTACATTTTGTGTAATTTTTCTGTAAAATACTGTAAAAATGTGACAGTAAAAGCCTTGCCACTTGGTTAATATACAGAGAAAAACTAACCTTACATTTTGTGTAATTTTACTGTAAAATACTGTAAAAATGTGACAGTTAAAACCTTGCCACTTGGTTAATATAAATACTGTAAAAATGTGACAGTAAAAGCCTTGCCACTTGGTTAATATACAGAGAAAAACTAACCTTACATTTTGTGTAATTTTACTGTAAAATACTGTAAAAATGTGACAGTTAAAACCTTGCCACTTGGTTAATATAAATACTGTAAAAATGTGACAGTAAAAGCCTTGCCACTTGGTTAATATACAGAGAAAAACTAACCTTACATTTCGTGTAATTTTACTGTAAAATACTGTAAAAATATGACAGTAAAAACCTTGCCTGTCACTTGGTTAATATACAGTGAAAAACTAACCTTACATTTCGTGTAATTTTACTGTAAAATACTGTAAAAATGTGACAGTTAAAACCTTGCCACTTGGTTAATATAAATACTGTAAAAATGTGACAGTAAAAGCCTTGCCACTTGGTTAATATACAGAGAAAAACTAACCTTACATTTCGTGTAATTTTTCTGTAAAATACTGTAAAAATGTGACAGTAAAAACCTTGCCACTTGGTTAATATACAGAGAAAAACTAACCTTACATTTCGTGTAATTTTTCTGTAAAATACTGTAAAAATGTGACAGTAAAAACCTTGCCACTTGGTTAATATACAGAGAAAAACTAACCTTACATTTTGTGTAATTTTTCTGTAAAATACTGTAAAACTGTGACAGTAAAAACCTTGCTACTTGGTTAATATACAGAGAAAAACTAACCTTACATTTTGTGTAATTTTTCTGTAAAATACTGTAAAAATGTGACAGTAAAAACCTTGCCACTTGGTTAATATACAGAGAAAAACTAACCTTACATTTTGTGTAATTTTTCTGTAAAATACTGTAAAAATGTGACAGTAAAAGCCTTGCCACTTGGTTAATATACAGAGAAAAACTAACCTTACATTTTGTGTAATTTTACTGTAAAATACTGTAAAAATGTGACAGTTAAAACCTTGCCACTTGGTTAATATAAATACTGTAAAAATGTGACAGTAAAAGCCTTGCCACTTGGTTAATATACAGAGAAAAACTAACCTTACATTTTGTGTAATTTTACTGTAAAATACTGTAAAAATGTGACAGTTAAAACCTTGCCACTTGGTTAATATAAATACTGTAAAAATGTGACAGTAAAAGCCTTGCCACTTGGTTAATATACAGAGAAAAACTAACCTTACATTTCGTGTAATTTTACTGTAAAATACTGTAAAAATATGACAGTAAAAACCTTGCCTGTCACTTGGTTAATATACAGTGAAAAACTAACCTTACATTTCGTGTAATTTTACTGTAAAATACTGTAAAAATGTGACAGTTAAAACCTTGCCACTTGGTTAATATAAATACTGTAAAAATGTGACAGTAAAAACCTTGCCACTTGGTTAATATACAGAGAAAAACTAACCTTACATTTCGTGTAATTTTTCTGTAAAATACTGTAAAAATGTGACAGTAAAAACCTTGCCACTTGGTTAATATACAGAGAAAAACTAACCTTACATTTCGTGTAATTTTACTGTAAAATACTGTAAAAATGTGACAGTAAAAACCTTGCCACTTGGTTAATATACAGAGAAAAACTAACCTTACATTTTGTGTAATTTTTCTGTAAAATACTGTAAAACTGTGACAGTAAAAACCTTGCCACTTGGTTAATATACAGAGAAAAACTAACCTTACATTTTGTGTAATTTTTCTGTAAAATACTGTAAAAATGTGACAGTTAAAGCCTTGCCACTTGGTTAATATACAGAGAAAAACTAACCTTACATTTTGTGTAATTTTTCTGTAAAATACTGTAAAACTGTGATAGTAAAAACCTTGCTACTTGGTTAATATACAGAGAAAAACTAACCTTACATTTTGTGTAATTTTTCTGTAAAATACTGTAAAAATGTGACAGTAAAAACCTTGCCACTTGGTTAATATACAGAGAAAAACTAACCTTACATTTTGTGTAATTTTTCTGTAAAATACTGTAAAAATGTGACAGTAAAAGCCTTGCCACTTGGTTAATATACAGAGAAAAACTAACCTTACATTTTGTGTAATTTTTCTGTAAAATACTGTAAAAATGTGACAGTAAAAACCTTGCCACTTGGTTAATATACAGAGAAAAACTAACCTTACATTTCGTGTAATTTTACTGTAAAATACTGTAAAAATGTGACAGTAAAAACCTTGCCACTTGGTTAATATACAGAGAAAAACTAACCTTACATTTTGTGTAATTTTACTGTAAAATACTGTAAAAATGTGACAGTAAAAACCTTGCCACTTGGTTAATATACAGTGAAAAACGAATAGATCTAACCTTACATTTCATGCAATTTTATTGTAAAAATCTTTACATTTTTGAAAGTAAACAGAACAAATCAACTTGACCTGACTGAAACAGGGTTAAATGTGAGCTCATTCTGTTGATTTCTGCTCATTCACCTTCACAGTGTCCTTTGCTGTTTTTCTTCCATCCGTAGCAACACTCGAGTCTGCTGCCGTATCGGCACACGCCGGCCAAACTCCTCGACAGGATCTGCCTTCTTTCTCTTTTAGGAACACAGCAAAAACAGGTCCATTTTCACCAAGAAGTAATGATTTCTAAATTGACATGCTTTCTTAGAAGAAACGATTCTGTGTAGAATCTTAAAGGGTTCGTCGGCTCTTCATATAAGAACCTTTTAGGAGGTCCATCATTACATTATTTTATACACTGCAAAAATACTTTTCATTTTTGTCTTGTTTGTAGTCAAAATATCAAAAAATTCTTAAAACAAGAAGTATTTACTTGACAAGCAAAAGTAATTGTCTTGTTTTGTGAAAAATAACTGAAAATGAAGAGAGTTTTTGCTTAAAATAAGATAAATAATCTGCCAATGGGGTGAGAAAAATAATCTTAATTCAAACAGAAAACAAGATTATTTTTCTCACCCCATTGGGAGATTATTTATCTTATTTTAAGCAAAAACTCTCTTCATTTTGAGTTATTTTCCCAAAACAAGACAATAATTTGTACTTGTCTAGTAAATACTTCTTGTTTTAAGAATTTTTAGATGTTTGGACTAGAAACAAGACAAAAATACTGAGTAAGAAAAGCATTTTTTGCAGCGTAGGCTGTCAGAAGATGGCAGGTTGTTTGAGGTGAAGACGAGCGCTTGGAGGAACAGGAACGATGGAGTTCTGTCCAGGAAACTGAACAGATAATAAAGTTGACCTAATCTAACCTAACCTTCCTAAGGTAAGCGTGAGCTGTGAGGTCTGATCTTCAGGGTAATTGTGGCTGTAAAACTCATGATCCAGTGGGATTGGGTCAGACAGGATGCAGAAACGTCTCCCCTCTCCTCATCTTTACGGCTCTTTAAGCGTTTAACAGATGCTTCGCACAGGAACAGCTCAAATCTCTTCGCGCTATAATTAAACCCTGAGCTATTCATGGCAATCACACATCAGCAGATGGACCAGAGTGCTGCTCGCGGACAGCTTTTGGCTGTGAGATCTTACATTTTTGACTACTTTTCACAATTCTCTTGCTTTTTTAAATGCCTGTAATAAAGAAAGATTATTTTTCTCACCCCATTGGCAGATTATTTATCTTATTTTAAGCAAAAACTCTCTTCATTTTGAGTTATTTTCCCCCAAAACAAGACAATTACTTTTGCTTGTCTAGTAAATACTTCTTGTTTTTAGAATCTTTAGATGTTTGGACTAGAAACAAGACAAAAAAAGTAAAAAAGAGTAAGAAAAGCATTTCCAGTGCTCAATTAACTGAGTAAGGTCACACGTCTCCCAATTTAAGATCGTTTGTTCAGCTGACTGAGTTTTTATCGTTGTTTTTTTATTTTGTGGTGATTTTTTGGGGGTATTTTTATGTCACCATGATCAGTGTTTTCTTTAGTTGGGCAGTTTGACGACTCTTTAATGATAGTGTTTCTCTGACTACTGAATAAGAATTGAATTTTATGACTGAGTTTAATATGAGCAATATACTATTAACTTGTTTTATTATGATGCTAGAAAAGGTCCAGCACGGTTTCAATCAGAAAAGCTGAATAAGGGTTTAAACCAATTGTACATTAAGCACTTTGACCTCCTGTGAGATCAAATCATCAATAATCAGCCAATGAATCTCCACAATGGGGACGTGCTTCATGCCGCAATGCATGCTGGGAGCCGTGGATGAGTTTTGCAGGATGCTCCCAGAATGATCTGCCAATGGGGTGAGAAAAATAATCTTATTTCTGATTGAAATCTTGTTTCAAACAGTATTTGTTTGCAGTGTAATTTATGCATTTTTACCAAGATGAGAAAATGGAGAAACTTTTTTAATGTTTAATGTTATTTTGGTATTTAAAAGTGTGTTATGTGAGTGTTTTTCATTGTGGGGCTGAGGACCCATAATAACTAAAGATGTTTTAATAATAAAAAACAACTTCTTTTGGCATTCCATGGATGTAAAAAAAAAAAAAGATTTGCTTGTTAGAAAACATTGGTTAATTTGTAATTAAACTGGATTATTTTAGGTAATTTTTTATATATTCATTTTAGAATAATTGAACTTATTAGTCTTGGACAAAATTAAAAATGTTAACCTGATTCAACTAAATGGCACTGAATTAACCTTAGATTAAAAAATGAAGTTTACTGAAATAAACAATGTTAATTAAATTCAACATAACCCAGTTATGTGGAACATGTTGACATAAAAAAATAAGTAAACACAGCATCTCATATGATTATGTTGAGTGTATATAGCTGTGGTCCAGATGTTTGTGCTTCTCATGTTAGTCTCTAAATTTGCCGAGGCTCCCGAAGGCCGGATTAAATCGGTGCCGGACGGAAATAAACGTTCGTGTGAACAGGTGTCGACGCTTCGGTTCAGACAGAATTAGCAGCACAGACACTTACACACAGTCCCAGAAATCAGCATCTCATATACACTCACGCTTGGGCTTCATTTACAGCGATCTGATCATTAACAGCCAATCGACATCCGGGCTAGTAAAAATCATCTTCACCCTTTGTTCATTTAAAATATAATTACATTTGTGTATTCATATTGGAGTTGTGAAGAATGGAGTTAATGTTGAACATGCAATAAAACATGACAATTTTTGTCTGTCATACAAAAAAATGATGAACACATGCAAAAACAAGCAAGGACCAAATTAATATTAATAACTGATTATGAGATGGTGCTGACTTTTTTTTTTGCCAAATAATTTTGTCAGATAAACACCTCCTAGTGTTTTGTTCTTCCTCCATATTTAACATAATATATATATATATATATATATATATATATATATATATATATATATATATATATATATATATATATATATATATATATATATATATATATATATATATATATATATATAATGGTGCAAGGAATGCTTCAATACACATAGAAAAAAACAATCCTCAAAGTTAAAACTAAACTTTACCAAAAATATTATTTTATAATCATAAACTAATATTTTATAACATGTGTATCTGAATGCATTCTGAAGAGGGGTGACTTTAGGACCCAGCGAAATATCTCATCTGCTCCATATAGAGCTATAAGAGTTATTATATATTTATATTATTATTTTCCCACAAGAGGTCAGCAGAGACACACAATGTGAAATGATCTGAGCTGAATTAACAGGGTTGTGCACGAAATGTTGAGTTATTTTGAATTAAAGTTGAAAGAATGTGACCCATAGTTCCAGTGAAAGGGAGAACGGGACTCGTCTGACTGCAGTGTGCCAAGTGTAAAGTTTGGTGGAGGGGGGATTATGGGGTGGGGTTGTTTTTCAGGCCTTGGCCCCTTAGTTCCAGTGAAAGGAACTCTTAATGCGTCACTAAGACATTTTGGACAATTTCATGCTCCCAACTTTGTGAGATCAGTTTGGAGACGGTAAATATTATAAGTAAATATAATATTATAGTTTATGATTATTAAAAAATAGTTTTTTGTAAAGTTTAGTTTGAATTTTTAAGGATTTTTTAGTTTTTGTAATGAACCATTCCTCACTCCATTCATTCCTATTGGGGTCAAATTGACCCAAGAGGGAAGTCTTTGTAACTTTTTTACAATTTCAACTACATAAACTGTAATTTAAAGAGGGGAAAAATGCATAAAAAAATAGAAAAAATATTATAAAAATGGAATAATATAAGCTTTCTGTACCAAAAAAGGCATAATTCCTCAGGTTGTTTTGACCTGTGAGGGATGGATGAGGGTTAAAAACAAATATCATGACATTTCGCCCTACTATGGGTGAAAAATATATCCAGGTTTACCGAAATGCATTGATTGTCAAAAGAAATGCTTGGATTTAAAATGATTAAAAAATTGGTCACAAGCACTTTAATCTCATGAGAATCTACCGAAAAGACACTGCTGATATTTTAAAGGAAACCTCATTAGTTTCTCTTGAGGAATCTCACACACTTCTCCTGCAGAAGAGTCTCTCAAACACCAGATCTCCAAACGAACGAGCTGAAACTCGAATCAAACTAAGAGAGATTTCTCTAAACTGAAGGCCTCTTACCTGTAATCTGCAGCTCCCAAAGAGAAATAAAGCAGGAATGACAGAACGCTGATCCAGGGCAAATGTCTCATGTTTAAAAGCAAGCCTCTGTATTTCTGTGCTGTTCTTTTCTCTTCTGTTTGCTTTTCCTTGTAGTTTGATTCCAGCAAGAGTCCAAGATAAAGTCTCTCTCTCTCTCTCTCTCTCTCTCTCTCTCTCTCTCTCTCTCTCTCTCTCTCTCTCTCTCTCTCTCTCTCTCTCTCTCTCTCTCTCTCTCTCTCTCTCTCTCTCTCTCTCTCTCTCTCTCTCTCTCTCTCTCTCTCGTCTTGTTGAAATTCCAGATGTCACTGAGTTGAGTGACGGAAGGGCTGGAAGTCTTTTGTGGGTTTTGTGGGAGTGTTTCTTCTTCTCCTTCTTCTTTTCTGAAACTCAATCCTCGACGTTTAGATTGATGGCATCGCGTCGAACAACTCACTTCACGGATCAGGAGAGAGAAAACCTGCTCTGAGGACAATCCAGAATAAAAGGACAGGTCACAATATAACAAATAAATATATATTTTACACACACACACACACACACACACACACACACACACACACACACACACACACACACACACACACACACACACACACACACACACACACACACACACACACACACACACACACACACACACACACACACACACACACACACACACACACACACACACACACACACACACACACACACACACACACATGTTGGTCTATGTGGTTTACAGGGACTCTCCATAGGCGTAAT
Source organism: Pseudorasbora parva (assembly GCF_024679245.1). NCBI lineage: Eukaryota > Metazoa > Chordata > Actinopteri > Cypriniformes > Gobionidae > Pseudorasbora > Pseudorasbora parva. The sequence goes on from NC_090176.1 coordinate 52,650,812, forward strand.
GGTTTTTATACTGTACAAACCGTATTTTCTATCCCCTTACACTGCCCCTAAACCTACCCATCACACACACACACACACACACACACACACACACACACACACACACAGCCCCTAAACCTACCCATCACACACACACACACACACACACACACACACACACACACACACACACACACACTGCCCCTAAACCTACCCATCACAGGAAACATTCTGCATTTTTACTTTCTCAAAAAAAAATCATCATTTAGTATGTTTTTAAGGCCATTTGAATTATGAGGACATTTGATATGTCCTCATAAACCACATTTATAGTGTAATACCAGTGTAATACCCATGTAGTTATACAAATTTGTGTCCTCATAAACCACATAAACAGGCTCACACACACACACACACACACACACACACACACACACACACACACACACACACACACACACACACACACACACACACACACACACACACACACACACACACACACACACACACACACACACACACACACACACACACACACAGTGTATATATAGGCTGAAGTATTGGGCCGCTCCTCCAGATCACTGAGTTCAGGTGTTCGATCTCTTAATGGCCACAGGTGTGTAAATCAAGCACTACACTCTAAAAAATGCTGGGTTAAAAACAACTTAAGTTGGGTTGAAAATGGACTAACCCAGCAATTTGTTTTAACCCAACGGTTTGGTTAAATGTTGTTTAAGACAACCTAATTTCTGGGTTAGTCCATTTTCAACCCAACTTGGGTTGTTTTTAGTCCAGCATTTTTTAGAGTCTAGGCCTGCAGACGCTTCTACACACATTAGTGTAAGAATGGGTCGCTCTCAGGAGCTCAGTGAACTCAAGCGTGGGGCCGTGATAGGCTGACACCTGTGCAATAAGTCCATTCCTGACATTTCCTCACTACTAAATATTCCACGTTCAACTGTTAGTGGGATTATAACAAAGTGGAAGCCATTGGGAACAACAGCAACTCAGCCACGAAGTGTTAAATCCCAGAGCGGGGTCAGCGCATGCTGAGGGTCACAGTGCGCAGAAGTCTCCAACTTTCTGCAGAGTCAACAGCTCCAGACCTCCAGACTTCTGTGGCCTTCAGATGAGCTCAAGAACAGCGTAGAGAGCTTCATGGAATGGGTTTCCATGGCCGAGCAGCTCATCCAAGCCTTACATCACCAAGAGCAATGCAAAGCGTGGGATGCAGTGGAGTAAAGCAGCCGCCACTGGACTCTAGAGCAGTGAGACATGTTCTCTGAGCGACCAATCACGCTTCAGTCTGACAATCACATGGACGAGTCTGGGTTTGGCCGTCGCCAGGAGAACGGGACTTTGCAAGTGTAAAGTTTGGTGGAGGGGGGATTATGGGGTGAGGTTGTTTTTCAGGGCTTGGCCCCTTAGTTCCAGTGAAATGAACTCTTTTTAGTTACAGTTTACTCTGTAAACATTTACAGAGTAAACGGTCATAATGAAAACATGACAAATCCATCTGACTTGACATGAATACTTCCTTTTGAGGAACGAGCTTTCCATTTTGAGCACACTTTCGCAGGTTATCAACTAGGTCAGGGGTTTTAAACTTAATGATGCCAAGGACCCCCAAATATGACAAACGTTTTATGAGGGACCCCCTTCCTAAAATCCATCTACATATGTTAAAAATAAAATAAAAAGCATTTAAACTGTTAGATTAATTGTGTGACGTCATAAATACAAATTGTTTCCAAACTTAATTTGGCTATACTTAACCTCCCAAGCTGTTTTTTTACATGCATTTTTTATTTCTCTTTGCTATTTGGGCTGATTGGAACCTAATTAGAATAAAAACTAAGTATCATCTTTTGATATCATGTACTTTTAGAGAAAAATGATGTCATATGTGGACTCGTGGTCCAAATTTCCATAGAAACACACACCTTGAACACAGCAGGTTTTTTTTCCTGACTGTTTTTTAATGTATTAATAATACACACACATATTTTAGATAGACATAGGTTGGTAATTGTCATCCAGGATGGGATCATCGTTGTCAGACACGTCCAAATCTGAGTTGTCTCCATCAATTAACCCAAGCAGCTCCAATGCTCTTTGCACAGAAAAACGCTCTGGAACTAAAAACATGATAAAATCAGATGCAAATTTATTTAATTAATGTATATAGGTTTGCATTATTTATTTGCAAAATAATAAATATATGCAAGCTGCTTAGTGCTGCATTAATAATGCTGCCTTAAAGGTGCACTATGAAGCTTTCCGTCCACTGGAGGGCGCCTATTCAAAACAAAGGTGTAGTTTGATGACGCAAAGTGTGAGCGCAGCATGGAACGTGTTCTTCACATCACAGCCGGTGGAAAATAGGACTCGGGCAGAAATCACGTTGATGGATGCGGTTATTAACGTTACTGTAGTGTAAAGCAGAGCAGGAGCGAGTGTTGAGGAGCTGAGCACGGCTGCTGGAGCGATTGTTATACAAATACACGGCTCACGAACACCGGGACTTTTATTATGACGAGACGGGACACAGTCGCCGGGCGCCTGCACTGATCCGCTCTTCCGGTTATGATTATGAGGTAAAGCAGCTCTGTTTATCATATTAGATACATTTAAGTGTGTTTAAAACGATGTTATGACGTTACTCTGTGCGTTCACTTGTTCACACTGCTAAGAGTAAAGCGCTCCTGCCAAATAAAAGCCCAAACCGAGGGTAGCGCAGATATGACCCGATTGACAGGCGACTCCCTCAGACGCTATGCTGACCCGTCCGGGTCCTTCGTTAAAATAGCAATTTTCTCACAATTTACAAATAGTTGGACACATTTGGGATATTGTAAGAACTCAACTGAACAAAATATATAACACCGGCCTAGTGGTTTTTGGATATTTTACTGCAAAAATACTACATAGTTCACCTTTAATTTGGCTATACTTAATGTTGGATGTATAAATCTGAAGAAGAAAAAAAAATGTGTATAAGCAACTTTCACAATAAATATATGCAAGTTGCTTAATACTGCATTAATAATGCTGCCATAAAACCCAAGTGAGCAAAATAAAGCGGACTATAGTGAGAAAAAACTAGAATGATTTAAAACCAAACATACAATTCTTGAAAGTATGTATAAAAAAAGAAAAGAGAGAAACATTTAGAAATGAAACAGTTAATGTTGACTTTAACCATTTTTGCTTTGTCTTATTCTCTGAACTTTCTGGAGGACCCCAATTCGAAAACCCCTAAAGTAGGTTTTGCAGTTTGTACTAATTGCTTCAAGAGACTCTAATTAACCCACTGATGTCTCATATGGACTACTGTGATGATGTTTTTATTCCCTTTCTGGACATGGACAGTATAGTGTGCATACACTTGCATACGCTCTCGGACTAAATATAAAATATCTTAAACTGTGTGTGAAGATGAACGGAGGTCTGACGGGTGTGGAGCGACATTAGGGAGAGGAGTTAATGACAGACATTTCATTTCTGGCTGAACTAACCCTTTAACTGTTGTGCAAATGTAAATAATGATGTGAGAAATGCACCAAAGCAACTGAGAAAAACTGTAAATATGATCTAGGATTCAGTGCATTGTTGAAGCTGAATGAGTTCACACGGGGAAGTTTCGTCAGATTGTCTTTGTTCAGACTTGTCTTGAGCAGCTGGAACGCTCTTTGAAGTGCTTCACATTATTATTAAGTCTCAGGCCTGCCAAGATGTGCAAGAAAAGAGAATATCCATCATTATATCAGCTTTATGGTTTCTCCATCTCCATGTGAACGCTAACATCTGCTCAGGTCTGACCATACATCTCACTCAACACTTTTAGTATCTTTGTCTTGTTTCTAGTCCAAACATCTAAAAGTTCTTAAAACAAGAAGTATTTACTAGACAAGCAAAAGTTTTTGTCTTGTTTTGGGAAAAATAACTCAAAATGAAGAGAGTTTTTGCTTAAAATAAGATAAATAATCTGCCAATGGGGTGAGGAAAATAATCTTGTTTTCTGTTTGAGTTAAGATTATTTTTCTCACCCCATTGGCAGATTATTTATCTTATTTTAATCAAAAACTCTCTTCATTTTGAGTTATTTTCCCCAAAACAAGACAATTACTTTTGCTTGTCTAGTAAATGTTTCTTAATGTAAGAATTTTTATATATGTAGACTAGAAACAAGACAAAAATACTGATTAAGAAAAGCATTTTTTTGCAGCGAGACAGCGTGTGTTACTGATCACTCACCTCAAGGGGGCGCTCAGATGTCCATCACCAAACCCAATAGGGCTGATCTTCCAAGATGTTCAGTATTCATCTGCACATGTTCTTATGCTGAATGTAAAACACCTTCCATATGGGTCAGTCAGATTCAAATAATAATAATAATAATAATAATAATAATAATAATAATAATAATAATAATAATAATAATAATAATAATAATAATAATAATAATAATAATACTTTCATTTATCAAGGCTGCATAAAAATGATCATGAGACATATATAATGTTACAAAATGATTATATTTCAGATAAATGCTGTTCTTTTTAACTTTCTGTTCATCAAAGAAACCTGAGAAATAAAACACTGGAGGAATATTTCACTGTTACTAGATTTATGATCAGATTAATGAGCAGAAGAGACTCTTTCAGAAAGACTGTGTGTGTGTGTGTGTGTGTGTGTGTGTGTGTGTGTGTGTGTGTGTGTGTGTGTGTGTGTGTGTGTGTGTGTGTGTGTGTGTGTGTGTGTGTGTGCGTGCGTGTGCGTGTGTGTGTGTGTGTGTGTGTGTGTGTGTGTGTGTGTGTGTGTGAGGCTGTTTATGTGGTTTATGAGGACATATCAAATGTCCTCATAATTCAAATGGCCTTAAAAACATACTAAATGATGTTTTTTTGAGAAAGTAAAAATGCAGAATGTTTCCTGTGATGGGTAGGTTTAGGGGCAGTGTGTGTGTGTGTGTGATTGGTAGGTTTAGGGGCAGTGTAAGGGGATAGAAAATACGGTTTGTACGGTATAAAAACCATTACGCCTATGGAGAGTCCCTGTAAACCACATAGACCAACATGTGTGTGTGTGTGTGTGTGTGTGTGTGTGTGTGTGTGTGTGTGTGTGTGTGTGTGTGTGTGTGTGTGTGTGTGTGTGTGTGTGTGTGTGTGTGTGTGTGTGTGTGTGTGTGTGTGTGTGTGTGTTTTAGCTTGCAGTAAAAATCACCACTAATGGCATAAAACATCTGCTCTAAGGATCAATTATCATTTTCCTTATTCATATTTCATGTCATTCTTGGATCACTGACAGTATTATTGAACAGAATTGAGCTGAATAATGATATTATTGTCTGTATAGCTGGGTTATTAGTTAACTAAAACCGACATTAAACCATAAAATATCTTTGTCACTTGAAATAAAGTAATTTTTAACTGAAAAACGTAAACAATTCTCATTCAAACTAAAGCTGAAATAAAAATGACTGCAATATAAAAATAAATAAATAAATAAATAAAAACACAACAAAATGACTAAAACTTGAACTAAAAATAGAAAATAGAAAAATAAAAACCATCCAAAATATTAATATTTTAGCTGATTTACAGCAAGAATTTAATTTGCCTCACAAACGGATGAATATTGCAATATTGTTCTCCTGTTTATCTCTGTAAAGCTGCTTTGTGGACCGTTTAAAGCGCTGTGCGATGAGACTTTAACTCTTTCCCCGCCATTGACCGCAAGACTTTAATCATTTAATTTCCAGCTTAAACTCCTGTAAATCTTAAATGCTTTGGATCACAGACTTTATTATTATGAAAAATGCATAATGCATTTATTTTACTTTATATGAAATATTAAACTGTGAGAAAACCAAAGCCATAGAGCTAAACAAGTTTTGTTCCATATTTGAGGTTGATATCTCCAGAAATGAGCTTTTGGTCAGATTTAGTGTGGGCGCAGTACCAAACGCCTCCACTAGTCTCGTGGGACTGTTCTGCTCAGGACCATTGCACCTCATTTGTTTTTGTCTTCACAGAGCAGGCCGAAACATTTTCATACCATTCAGAGGATAAAAAAGACCAAAAAAGACCCTGAAGACGTGCTGTCCTCAAACGTCCTGAAGTCGTGAGCTCCTGAAGTGTCGTTCGGATGTTTCTCGGCTCCTCGAGGCAAAAGCAGTTAGTCTGACAGGAGATTATTCCACATCAGGACCGAGCACGCTGGAACTGGCCCCGAAGCCTGTCATTAGACAGCAGAAATATGCAGCTAACCCGAGACCAAACACTGCGTTTGAGCGCTCCAAGGAGGAACATTCCTTCATAATCCGGTCTCAGGAGGTTATTATACATCACAGAACATCTTCACTTCACATTCAGGCTGATTGTATATCTAATACGGCAACAAACTAAAGAATTATAGGGATAATCTAATCCTAAAAATGATTTAAAAACAGAGGAAGAAGGGATTATAATGTTGGCTCTTCTATAGCTTTGGATATTTGCATCTGGTAAATGCATAAATGATTAACTAATGAGAATATTAATATAGGATAGTGAGATTTAGCAAAAGGAAAACCCATAACTGTAGAAAAATACAACATTCGGATGAATTACTGTATTAATACTACACTGTAAAAAAAGTTTTAGAAAAAAAGTTACCTGGTTGCCTTCAAATTTTGAGTTCATTGAAATTAAAATTTTGAGTTAATACATAACTTTTTGACATTCGACACCTCTATTAAAATATTATTAAAAGATTTTGTAAGCATATTGGGTAATTGTGTGTTTTATTTGTGATGACGCAGCCAAATAGTGCTATTTTCATGATTTATCACATTGTTTATGTGGTTCAGATACAATAATATTTTGAGTTTCTATTTGTTAAACAAATTTCCTTCATTGTATCAACTCAAATTTTTAATTTCAATAAACTCTAAATTTTAAGGCAACCAGGTTACTTACTTTTTTAAGTTAGACCAACAAAAACCAACAATTTGTTTTTTAGGAGAGTAAAAACTGCTTAATCCTCATTAAAATAATGCCACTATGCCAAAAACCTTTATAATCCTTTCTTTTTCTTCATGCTAAATATCATTTCTATATATTTTCTATATTTTAGTTAGCAGTGACACTGTTTATTTAATTAATTATTAGGTCAGGGTTATTAAGTTATCTAAAACTACACTGTAAACAATTATCTAGAAAAAAAGTTACCTGGTTGCCTTAAAATTTTTAGTTCATTGAAATTTTGAGTTAATACAATGAACATTTTTGGAGATTCGACAACCTTTATTAAAATATTATTAAAAGATTTTGTAAGCATATTGGGTAATTGTGTGTGTTTTATTTCTGATGACGCAGACGCAGATTTATCATATTGTTTATGTGGTTCAGATACAATAATATTTTGAGTTTCTATTTACTGAACAAATTTCCTTCATTGGATCAACTAAAATTTTTAAGTTCAATAAACACAAAATTTTAAGGCAACCAGGTTACTTACTTTTTTAAGTTAAACCAACAAAAACCAACAACATTTTTTTACAGTGTAAAAACATTTTTGTGACTGACATTTTTTTTAAATGTACAATTTTTTTTATTAAGTTTAACTGATCTATTACATAACTCATATATATACATATATAAATAAATAAAAATTACAAACACAACGACTAAAACTTTAACTAAAAATGACAATGAAGAATATAAAATTAGAAACTAACAAAAAATATTGATAAAACGTTATATCAGTGATACTAAAATAACTTATCAAGCATTTATTCAAGATTTAAATTAATAATAAAATTACATGAAATTGGATTGAATAAGGCTTTACATATTATACATATTATGAATTAGAATTTTAAATGAGTAAATAAAACATTTTGTATGAATATTAAACTTACATTTAAACATTAAAACCAGTTTTTGTTTTTATTTATGAATAGGAATCACATAAACTGGCCATTCCCTTCTTCCAAGATTCATACATATTGTTTTATTAAGCTCTAGTTTTCTTTACACATTCAAAATTCATTATTCATAATATGAATATAAGGATTATTATTACTAATTGAAATATGTATTTTTTTGAGTGATATTATTATTTTATTATTTAAGCTTCACTGAGACAACTTTTATAGTTTTTATTAATATTAATAGGCGGTTAAAATGCCAGTGCATGAGATCTCTTTAGGTTAAGTGTTCAGAACGACGACGACCTCAGTAACTCAACAGTTCAAAGGTCACACACTCATGTAGGGGCAAGTGCTTGACCTTTGACCTGTAGCCGGAGGAATCACCCTGTGCAAAGAAACCAATGAGAGCCGTAAAGTGAAGCAGAGCTAATATTTACACTTTGATACTTCAGGTTAAAGGTTTTAATAGAAAAAAAAATACATGGTTTCTACTTTAGTTTTTTAAAGAATGTTTAGATATTTGTGATGGTCTAGACTAGAGAACAAAACAGAAAGCATCAAATTGGTCACTGTTCCCTGAGCGACCAATCACGCTTCGGTCTGACAATCACATGGACGAGTTTGGGTTTGGCTGTTGCCAGGAGAACGGGACTCCCCTGACTGCATTGTGCCGAGTGTAAAGTTTGGTGGAGGGGGGGTTATGGCGTGGGGTTGTTTTTCAGGCCTTAGCCCCTTAGTTCCAGTGAAAGGAACTCTTAATGCTTCACCAAGACATTCTGGACAATTTCATGCTCTCATCTTTGTGGGATCAGTTTGTGGACGGCCCCTTCCTGTCCCAGCATGACTGCGCTCCAGTGCACAAAGCGTCGCTCCATAAAGACATGGATGAGGAGTTTGGTGTGGAGGAACTGGACTGGCCTGCACAGAGTCCTGAGCTCAACCCGATAGAACAGCTTTGGGATGAATTAGAGCGGAGACTGAGAGCCAGGCCTTCTCGTCCAACATCAGTGCCTGACCTCACAAATGAGCTTCTAGAAGAATGGGCAAAAATCCCCATAAACACACTCCTAAACCTTGAGGAAAGCCTTCCCAGAAGAGCTGGAGCTGTTAGAGAGGGTGGGCCGACTCCAGATTAAACCCCACGGGTTAACAATGGGGAGCTTGTGTGTGTGTAGAGGCGGCACAACACTTTTGGTAATATTGGGCCCTATTTTAACGATCTGAAACGCAAGTGTCAAAGCGCAGAGCGCAAGTAACTTTGTGGGCGGGTCTCGGCGCTGGTGCTATTTTCCTGGCGGGATAAATGGCTCTTGCCCCCTGCGCAAATCTAAAATTGGTTGGTCTGAAGTAACGTGAATAAACCAATCAGAGCGGCATCCAACATTCCCTTTAAAAGCAGCTGCGCAAGTTCCATTATGGGTCGCTATTATTATGGCGTATTTACCAGACGCACGCCAGGAGCGGTTCACAGCCGACGATGATGTTCTTGTAAGAGCAGCCCTTACGAAACAAAAATATATTGCAGAATATTGGAAAATTTCATGCAATACATTAGACAATATATTCACATATATGGGAATTAATATTTATATCTTTCAACACATTGCAATATATTGAAAGCGGCAATCATTTGTATATTTTGCAATATATTAAATGAATATATAATATATTTTATAATACCATCAATATATTTTCCTTTCGTAAGGGAGTGAAAGACAGAGGAGTTGTGTTGTATGGGGATGGAGAAACCCACCCAAAATAGCGTCGGTTAAACAGTTTTTTCAGTTTTTCAGTCGATTTTTTTTCCTGGTTCTTGACGGACAAACCAATTTGTCAGATGTCCTTATATACAGATATCTCTGGCCACTATTGGGCAAACAGGTCTGATCCTTAATTACTACAATAAGCCTATTTTTTCAAATCTTCGTGGCACACCACAATGTGTTTTTTTTAGTGTAACAATTTATGATTTGCCAAAATAACTGTTGCATCTGTGTAGATTTCATGAGCAAAGTGTTGCGTGTTGTGCACGCTACATTATGGTCAAGCATGCGCCCTTAAAATAGCATAATGAACATCCGCAACGCGCCGCTGACTTTAGACTGGGTTTTTTCTGGTCAGAGGCCCAGCTGTTTAATGGAACAGCAAAATAGCTCCAGGGATTGTTTGCGCCGGAACACGCCTCCTTTTTTGCGCTGAACCGCCCAGGGAGCGCGAGTTCATTCACTAGTTTAGCGACGTGCTTCTGTGGAGGGAAAAGCGCGCTTCGCGTGGGTGCAAAATAGGAATGACACATGCGGCGGTGTACAAAGTCAATTGCGCTGGGTGCAAGATAGGACCCATAGTGTGTGTTAGTATCCATCCACAAGGGGTCATCAGTGACACAAGGATGTTTTCAGTGCATCTATCTGAATGTTTATAACCTTTTCCCCTCTGAGCTTCAGTTCTGCGTACTCCTCATCTGTGCAACTACTTCCTCTTAAATCCCAGAGAAACTACAGACAGAACTGGACAGAACAGAACAGCTCCCAAAACTCATAAATCACCATCAGAGCGAGTGGAATTTTACCAGAATAAACCAGCGACGCTTCTTCAGGCCACCAGAGGGCTCTGTGTGTTTAACACCAAAGTCTGCTATGAGGAAGTAGGCCTGAGGAAGAGGAGTCGGGCCTTCATCAGGGTTGCCAAGTCCACTTATTATAAGCAAACTCTGGGCCTGTTTTTAGGCACACTGCAAAAAAATGCTTTTCTTACTCAGTATTTTTGTCTTCTTTCTAGTCAAAATATCTAAAAATTCTTACATTATGAAACATTTACTAGACAAGCAAAAGTAATTGTCTTGTTTTGTGAAAAATAACTCAAAATGAAGAGAGTTTTTGCTTAAAATAAGATAAATAATCTGCCAATGGGGTGAGAAAAATAATCTTAATTCTAACAGAAAACAAGATTATTTTTCTCACCACATTGGCAGATTATTTTTAGATGTTTGGACTAGAAACAAGACAAAAATACTAAGTAAGAAGAGCATTTTTTGCAGTCTTCCACCTTCTAACCATTCAAAGTTCAATTCAAAGCTCAGCGGTCATAATATAACCAGTGCCGATGGCATCATGAGTTTTTCATCGGGAGTTTGGCCGTGATTGTCTTTTTTCTGGACAAACAAAGTCCCGCAGTGCAGTCTCGAGTCGTGTCTTATTTTCTTAATATGTGTATATGGGCTTGTTGTTCGTGTCTGGCACACATAGGCGATAACATCATTTATTTGTTGTTGCTTAAAATAAGACGAAATATCCACCTGTGGAGTAAAAATAATAATTTTTACTGTGTCAAATGTTTTGGCATTTGATTCACCTTCAATAAAGTTGATAAAATTCATGCACACATATTATATTTGTGAATAATATCTTACTCAGATAGAAGGGGCTGGAGTTTATGAGTGTTTTTTTCAAGTTTTGATGGCGGTTAAATCAACATTTTAATCGCATTTATGCCATTATTAGAAGATACCAACATGAAATAAATACTATAGTGGCCTATATTATAGGAAAATTACTCTAGTAAATACCATAGTAAAGAATTGTAGTATAATTATAGTACTTTGTTAATTTACTGTACTTTAGTTACTATAGTATGGTTCAAAAAACACTATTCACTCTAAAAAGTGCTGGGTTATAAACAACCCAAGTTGGGTTGAAAATGGACAAACCCAGAAACTGGGTTGTTTGAACCCAGTGAATGGACCATGAATTTCTGGGTTTGTCCATTTTCAACCCAGCTTGGGTTGTTTATAACCCAGCACTTTTTAGAGTGTAATATTTACTAAGTAATTTTACTATAGTAATGTAGCATGTAGGTAATTTAACATATGGCGTATGAATGAATGG
>NC_090176.1:52667595-52787595 GCF_024679245.1 Pseudorasbora parva
GATCAGTATTATCTGACATTCACAGCTTCTCTGAACTCGGCTCAACTGAGCTGCTGCTGGAAATTAAAAAGGATTCTGCAGTCTCTCATTTTTGAATTCATGTTTGCAAATACAGGAAATAAGCACATTCAGGAGGAACAGAAAAACACAAACACACACACAAAGAACGGAAGGAGGAAGTTACTGTGCAAAATAGCTTAAAAGAGTGTGCAGGAACTCAGTGTGCTCAGCTGGTGTCCAAAGGCTTCTGAGTAATATATATATATATATATATTACGTTTTGAGTCAAAGTGTAATTACACATGTGCTTTTTTTCTTTAGCACTGGTTTGTATGACAGAAACATAGATCACAACAGACTACATCAAATAATTTGGGTGATTTCTTTCTTAATTAAATTGCATTATCTTATTTATTTTTTAGATTTCCTAATTGCTTTAATGTTATATGTCTGTTATAGTGTCTTGGGATTTACTAGCAACCAAAATATAATGTGCAATGATGAACTTTGTGAATCGAATATGATTAAATTGCTACTATGATGACTGGTGTGCCGTGTGGTAATGATATTGGCGTAGACATTTTTTGGGAATGTTCTGGTTGCGTTAAGAAAACTTTCCTGGCTAACCAAAACCAAACCTTACATAAGAAAGTTCTGGGAATTTAAGAATTAGGGGAACATCAGAATAATGTTATGGGAATGTTAAAATAATGTTCCAAAAATAAACGCTACGTTTCTAGCATCTGGAAAACTGCATTCTTCCATCTTAAAAATGTATCTAAATTACGACATATGCTTTCAGTGCAAAATGCTGAACAATTAGTTAAAAAGCTCAAGGCTAGATTATTGTAATGCTCTACTGGGTGGTTGCCCTGCTGGCTTAATAAACAAACCTTTATTAATATAGCGCTAGATTATTGTAATGCTCTACTGGATGGTTGCCTTGCTCACTTAATAAACAAACCTTTATTAATATAGCGCTAGATTATTGTAATGCTCTACTGGGTGGTTGCCCTGCTCGCTTAATAAACAAACCTTTATTAATATAGCGCTAGATTATTGTAATGCTCTACTGGATGGTTGCCTTGCTCACTTAATAAACAAACCTTTATTAATATAGCGCTAGATTATTGTAATGCTCTACTGGGTGGTTGCCCTGCTGGCTTAATAAACAAACCTTTATTAATATAGCGCTAGATTATTGTAATGCTCTACTGGGTGGTTGCCCTGCTCGCTTAATAAACAAACCTTTATTAATATAGCGCTAGATTATTGTAATGCTCTACTGGGTGGTTGCCTTGCTCACTTAATAAACAAACCTTTATTAATATAGCGCTAGATTATTGTAATGCTCTACTGGGTGGTTGCCCTGCTGGCTTAATAAACAAACCTTTATTAATATAGCGCTAGATTATTGTAATGCTCTACTGGGTGGTTGCCCTGCTCGCTTAATAAACAAACCTTTATTAATATAGCGCTAGATTATTGTAATGCTCTACTGGGTGGTTGCCCTGCTGGCTTAATAAACAAACCTTTATTAATATAGCGCTAGATTATTGTAATGCTCTACTGGGTGGTTGCCTTGCTCACTTAATAAACAAACCTTTATTAATATAGCACTAGATTATGGTAATGCTCTACTGGGTGGTTGCTCTGCACGCTTAATAAACAAACCTTTATTAATATAGCACTAGATTATTGTAATGCTCTACTGGGTGGTTGCCCTGCTGGCTTAATAAACAAACCTTTATTAATATAGCTCTAGATTATTGTAATGCTCTACTGGGTGGTTGCCCTGCACGCTTAATAAACAAACCTTTATTAATATAGCACTAGATTATTGTAATGCTCTACTGGGTGGTTGCCCTGCTCACTTAATAAACAAACCTTTATTAATATAGCACTAGATTATTGTAATGCTCTACTGGGTGGTTGCCCTGCTGGCTTAATAAACAAACCTTTATTAATATAGCGCTAGATTATTGTAATGCTCTACTGGGTGGTTGCCCTGCTCGCTTAATAAACAAACTCCAGCTGGTCCAAAACGCAGCAGCTCGAGTTCTTACTAGAACCAGGAAGTATGATCATATTAGTCCAGTTCTGTCAACACTGCACTGGCTCCCTATTAAACGTTGCATACATTTTAAAATCTTGCTTATTACTCAAAGCACTAAATAATACCTAGAATATCTAAATCAACTGCAGGCGGTCGATCCTTTTCTCATTAGCACTAAGAATGTTTAGATATTAGAGCTGGAAACGTGACAGAGGAAGAACATCATGTTTTGCAGTGAACACGTATTTGAACTAAAGAGGCTCTTGGTTGTTTCCTTTAGTACAGAGACACAGGAAATGATATCATAGCCTAAAAGCAGCGGGGCTGTTAAAATCTCACAACGCCACATTTCCTGCGCTGACTGAGCCTGAAAACATGACCTGAGATTCAGAGCAGCTGTGAATGCAGGTTTATACAGCTGGAGTCAGATCTGAAATACACACATCACATGATCACTGCAATCATTGGTAACATCCACTGACATCCCAATCTGACGCCGCCATCATGGCTGCCATGATAACATGTGAACATGGGTTTTGTTGTCAGAAATGAACACACAGGCGCTATATCAGCCCTCCGCATGTTTCCTGTGACAGACTGCAAGTCACACACACACACACACACACACACACACACACACACACACACACACACACACACACACACACACACACACACACACACACACACACACACACACACACACACACACACACACACACACACACACGTCTACAGGCACGTCTAAAAGTGTTGCTTTGTGACTGTAGGTAACAATCAAACACAAACACGCATCGCTTTAGTCTCGTTTTCCAGCACAAATATCTAAACGTTCTTAAATCAAGACACATTTACCGGAGAATGACTGAAGATGTTAAATCACACTGCAATATGCTTTTCTTACTCAGTATTTTTGTCTTGTTTCTAGCATCTAACAATTCTTAAAACATGAAATTTTACTAGACAATCAAAAGTAATTGTCTTGTTTTGGGGAAAAATAACTCAAAATGAAGAGAGTTTTTGCTTAAAATAAGATAAATAATCTGCCAATGGGGTGAGAAAAATAATCTTGTTTTCTGTTTGAATTAAGATTATTTTTCTCACCCCATTGGCAGATTATTTATCTTATTTTAAGCAAAAACTCTCTTCATTTTGAGTTATTTTTTCCCCCAAAACAAGACAATAATTTGTACCTGTCTAGTAAATGTTTCTTTTTTGATATTTTAAACAAGACAAAAATACTAAGTAAGAAAAGCAGTTTTTGCAGTGTAATACAGGAATTCAAAAGAAGTGAGTTTGTGTTTATAACAAGAACAAATATCTGCCAATTGGGTCAGAATTAAATCTACTTTTCGAATACTTTTTATCTTCAACTCATCATTTGTAGTGTTGAGATTCTCCTCTGAGCTGATCGGCTGGTTTGCTTCACGGCTTATGACGCTTCAATCAATGTACTTTTGAAATCCCTATGGGAGAAATAAATGGAAAATGGCGCTGAAAAAGTAATGCACTCTAATAATGTTACTGGAAGAACGTTCCCTCTTAGCTGAGTAAGGCCCACACAACCCTTAACCTCCAACAACATCAGTCTTGAGTAACTTCTGTACCGATGTTTGGCTAAAGCAGAAGTCAATCTCTCAGAATAACTAAAGTTTGTCTTCTGCCTCGTATGCACTAAATCTAAGTCATCATCACACACTTCTAATCCTGCCTCTGTCCTTCCACATGAGAATATTCAATCCTCCAGAACACAAGAGATCATTGTGTGTGATATGGAGCAGCATTCCTCCGCTGGAAAAAAACCTTTCCTAGCCCCTAATATGGTGAAAGGCAGTGAGATAGTTATGCACTTACATCATCTTTACTGCTCCGGAGTGAGGAATTCTGAGGAGAAATGTGTGACGTTTTCCTGAAAACAAAACCAATCCATTAGACTAGAGTCTTTTACAATAGATAAACATTACAAAGGCCACAGCATCTCCCTTATAAGGGACTCATTTACACATTTGGCACTAATCTGGTGGGGGGATGGACCAGATTTAAACATGGAACAATGTGTTAAATGGCACTGAGAGAGCCACGCTCTTATTGTTAGCCAGAGGTGGACAAATACACAACTCCATTACTAGAGTAAAAGTAAAAGTCCTACTGGTCAAATATTACTCCGTTACAAGTGAAAGTTGTAAAAACAGATTTTTACTCTAGTAAAAGTACAGAAGTATTTGTTTTCAAAAGTACTTAAGTATCAAAAGTAAATGTCCTTCTTTATGTCGCCGCATTATTGTATTATAGTTGTATAAATGCACATTATGCCATCATGGTTTAAGCCAGTCAGTGACGCTCCATCTGACACACTAGCAGACGACTAACTTAAACTCATTTAAATACTTGTAGAAAAGTTACAAAGCTGCTGTCACTTTAAGGCCGAATGCACGGATCCAATACACTGATACACATCTGATATTCTCACACTGTTCACCTTCACTGAAGACAGAATCAACTTTGTTTATGTGAATCCTCCACTAAATGAGCATTTGGACATCCGTCTTCTTCCATTTTGCTCTAAACTATAAATCAGTGTTTAATAAATGCTGTGAAATCATTGAACTTCACGAGACTCTACAAGAGTGATTCCTGAAAGGCTTTCTGCAAAAACCCAAACACCTTTTAAAGAAGAAAAAAATCATCACTGACTTTCAAAGCTGCGACAGAAACGACTTTCCACTTCGAGGACCTTGATAGAAATGTAGTGGAGTAAAGAGGACGATATTTGTCTTTCAGATGGAGTGAAGTTAAAGTCAGAAGATTACAGAAAAAATAATACTCCAGTACAGAGACTCAAAAAGTGTGGTACTCAAGTTAATGTGCTTAGTTACTGTCCACCTCTGTTGTTAATATGATTCAATTGCACAAGAGATGTATCAAGAATTATTACATCAGGGTCATATCACATAGAGATTTTCACACTTCAGCAATCACAATGAATTACAATAATATAAATGACGTTCCAAGTGCCCAACCAAAGGGAACACTGATCACCATAATGGTGAGCAATTTAGTCAACTTAAGTCAATTTATGTATAAAGTGGTGATGAAATCATCATATATTTTACACCTAGAGTTGGTGATTGGCTTTTTTCCTGGCACATATAGCCATGGTGAGTCTTAAAATCCAACAGTTAATGTTAATTATTGGATTTAAAGGGGTGGCTGTATGTGATTTGACTTTTTTAACTTTAGTTAGTGTGTAATGTCGCTGCTTGAGCATAAACAGTCTCTGCAAAGTTACAGCGCTGAAAGTTCACTGCAAACGGAGATATTGTCTTTTAAAGTTACGGCAGTTTATTGCCTACAAAAATGGCGGGTTTGGACTACAACGAGCTTCTTCCTGGGTGGGTGACATCATAAACCCTCGCTAGTCTCCGCAGATGTGACTTCTGCCCGTAATGGGAAGGGGCGTGGCGTTAACCTGTGCTTGGCTCTTCAGCCAATAAAAATACAGGAAACTACATTTGGCCATCTGACCAATCTAAGACCATTGGGTTTTTCAGAGGGAGGGGCTTCATAGAAGCAGGAAGCAAACGAGCCGTTCAGAGCACAGACAGCGGTGTGGAATAAAGGGAGAATAGAAGAAAAATACAGCGTTTGAAAAAAGAAGTATTAAGACATGATATACTGCGCCCATAAACACAACCATGCCTAGAAAAAAAACACAGAACCACCGCTTTAATAATGTCCAATAATTTGTTGAACTTACTTACATGCTATGCCGTCGTAACTCAGAAAACCCTAGGTCACTTTACTTGACTGGTTTGAGTTCCCTTTTGCAAAGCAAAAAGAAAATGAACATGAAGAGCAGGCGGGGCAAAAGGTTGTTAAGGCAGGGAAATTATTTCTAGACTTTCCCCTCATTTCCTGCACTTCTGCAGTTATCGTTCTCCTTAGTTGCATTCACTTATTTTCCAAAGTCATCCGGAATATTATTGTCAATACAACAAAACAATTTGGGACGTCACATAAGTTGACTATAAATTTGTGTTAATTTCCTAAAACCGCTCACCATTATGGAGATCATTGTTCCCTTTGGTCAGGCACTTGAAACGGCATTTATATTATTGTAATTGGTGACCATTATATCAAAAAAGTAATATAATAGAAGTATATAATAGAATATAGTAATATAATAGAAGTATATAATAGAATATAGTAATATAATAGTAGTTTGAAATGAAATTCAATGGAGATTTATGATATTGTAATTCTCTTCCTATTGATGCAGAGATGCCACAAGAAATCACAGTAATTTGGGTTTAAAAGGGAAGTAATTATATATATATATATTATATATATATATATATATATATATATATATATATATATATATATATATATATATATATATATATATATATATATATATATATATATATATATATATATATATAAGTCACAGACAGATTGTTATTCAACATTCAGCATGCATAACACAACAATGGTAACAAATTTTTTTTTTTTAATTGTTAGGACTATTACAATTTAATTTGGGGTAATACTGACAAAAGAAAGAAAATACAATTTTAGAATAAAGCCAAAAAATAGTAAAACAAAGCATTTAATTTATTCACACCACAATGCCAACACATTAGTTTTTACTGTGATTTTCTCCCTCAGTGTTTCTGTCTCGTTATCCAGCACAAATATCCAGACATTTTTACATTAAGACACATTTACTGGAGAAGAGAAATGACTCTCGGAAAAAATGTATCATAGAGTTTGTGCTTAAAACAAGAACAAATATCTGCCAATGGAGTCAAGAAAAATAACCATTCAAAGGAAGAACAAGATTGTTTTTTAACCCCTTTGGCAGATATTTGTTCTTGTTTTAGACACAAACTCACTTCATTTCTGATACATTTTTCCAGTATCAGAATCTGTAATCTGTTATATTCAACAAGAAAAGGTTATTTAGGTAGAGAATCAGGAACTGATTGGATCATGAAAAGTGATGATTTTACACCAGAATGGAGTCTGCTGATTGGACGGGAGGATCTGTAAGATAAAGGAATTAATGAGGTCAGCTGAAAGCAAAAGTGGTTTTAGACGCAGATATCCTGATGACATCATCGTTATATGATAAGTCAACGATCGAGACGATTATAAACATCGGGTCGATTTAGATTTTTTTGTTGACTTCACTGCAAATAATGCTCTTCTTCTTCAGTATTTTTGTCTTGTTTCTAGTCCAAACATCTAAACATTCTTAAAATCAAGAAGTATTTACTAGACAAGCAAAAGTAATTGTCTTGTTTTGGGGGAAAATAACTCAAAATGAAGAGAGTTTTTGCTTAAAATAAGATAAATAATCTGCCAATGGGGTGAGAAAAATAATCTTAATTCAAACAGAAAACAAGATTATTTTTCTCACCCCATTGGCAGATTATTTATCTTATTTTAAGCAAAAACTCTCTTCATTTCGTTTCTTAATGTAAGAATTTTTAGATATTTTAACTAGAAACAAGACAAAAATACTAAGTAAGAAAAGCATTTTTTGCAGTGCAGCTCTTAAAGCAAGTTTGACTTTGCCTCTTCAATCTGGTAATGTTTTTAGAGAATGCAAACCGTTCCTAATTGCATGTTGATTTGCAGATATTCCCGTGTTAAAAGGAATTATTAAATGAGCACTTGTAGTGCATCACTGTAAAAAATGATATGATCAGTAAGTCACAGCAATTTATGTTTTTACATATCAAAATAACTTGAAATGACTTAAGTTTTTAAATTATAAGGTGGATTTTTTTACAGTGCATATAATATATAAAAGGTCACTTAAGTGAACTTATTTATTAACACACTTAAGTATAATTTTAACAAGTGCACTTTGTAAAAATGACAAATTACAAGTTGGGCTTTAAAGAAGCGCACTCATTTTGATATGTTGACTAACACACGTGATTATAATTTCAACTGTAATGCAAGTTATTATTTCTAATCTACGACATCATAACAAATGTATTTACATGCATGATTCAATAGAAATTACATTACAGTTAGTTTCCCATAAATGCTTTTCATTGCAGTTTAACCATATTTAACATTAATATGAAATTGCATTTAAAGATGTACTAAAATGTATTTTAAATGAGTATAACTAATTGCATTTAGTATAAATTTTAATTATAACGCATTTTCATTTAACTGCAAATAATATGTCTGAAAAATATTCATCATTATAAAAATGTATATGCATAATAAAGGAGCGTGGCCTGGTTGAGTTAGTTAGTAAGTGTTTGAGGTTATGGGAAGGGGCGGGACATTTCCCAAACACCAATCACAACACACCGATCAAGCTGACCAATCAGAGCACAGTGTGCTTTTCAGAAGGAGGGGCTTCATAGAGACAGAGTTACTGACAGACTGGGAAAAGAGGAGCCGCAACAATGGAGAATATGAGGAATAATCAGCATTACCTGCTCTAGTAGAGCCAGAAAACAACAGCAAGACTTGTTAAAGCATGATATGGCAAACCTTCGCCTGCCGTTGTGACGATCGGCTCAGGAATGCCACCGCTGTGCAATGATGCATTGTTGTAATCTGGAGAATATGGGACTATTTATCTGCAAAGACAGAAAAAAAGGTCTATTGCATAACCGACAGCTTGTCTGGCTGGTGTTGTGAAATGCCCGAAGATTTAGGTCAGTACCTCTGAACAGGGTACTTCTGTGGTCTGAATGTTAGCTTCATTCATCGAGCGGTGAGACAACAAAACAATACACATTTCTCAGGATAGCTTGACCTTTGACCTATAAACCAAAGCATTAATACACCTCAAACACAGACACATATTAGAGGCATCGAGATTAAAGGATTGGTTCATCCAAAAAGGAATGAAAAACTGTCATTATTTGGAGCTTCTTTGACAACAAACAAAAAAAGTTAGGACAAATATCAGAAATATCATTTTTATATATATATATATTTTATTATATTTATATATATTATAACCACATTGCAAAAAATGCTTTTCTTACTCAGTATTTTTGTCTTGTTCCTAGTCCAAACATCTAAAAATTCTTACATTAAGAAACATTTACTAGACAAGCAAAAGTAATTGTCTTGTTTTGGGGAAAAATAACTCAAAATGAAGAGAGTTTTTGCTTAAAATAAGATAAATAATCTGCCAATGGGGTGAGAAAAATAATCTTAATTCTAACAGAAAACAAGATTATTTCTCTCACCCCATTGGCAGATTATTTTTAGATGTTTGGACTAGAAACAAGACAAAAATACTAAGTAAGAAGAGCATTTTTTGCAGTCTTCCACCTTCTAACCATTCAAAGTTCAATTCAAAGCTCAGCAGTCATAATATAACCAGTGCCGATGGCATCATGAGTTTTTCATCGGGAGTTTGGCCGTGATTGTCTTTTTTCTGGACAAACACAGTCCCGAAACTTCTCTACTGCAAAAAAATTGACGATCTAAACATTTGTAACCTCTTAAAATCCAGGACCATTTTTGGGATTTCCGCCTGGATTTGGCCGACCCAAACTGAAAAGCCTCCGGTACACACATACAGTGGTCTAAGTTCAAAATGTTGGTGTCATTTTACAGGAAACCCTTTAAAGTTACATAAAACACTGCTAAAAGTGATAAACATGTAAGTATATGTTGTCTAAGCTGTAGTAAATGTTTTTTTGTTTGTGAAAGTGTGTAACTCGGGCCCTGTGTGCTCTAGGACCCTGCAGATAGTTTTGGCTGCTTCCACTAAACTCCAGAAAATAGTGGAAAACAGAAGTTTGTCTGTGTCATGTTGATGCAAGATTTATTTATCCCCCCACCATATACAGTGGTATAAATGCAATATCCCCTTGTCATTAAATAATTTAATATGCAAAATTTTTGCATACAACAAACTTCTGTTTTCCACTATTTTCTGGAGTTTGGTGTAAACCAGGGGTCCTTCAGAAGGCTCTAAGGGGTCCTTCAGAAGGCTCTAAGGGGTCCTCCAGAAGGCTCTAAGGGGTCCTCCAGAAGGCTCTAAGGGGTCCTCCAGAAGGCTCTAAGGGGTCCTCCAGAAGGCTCTAAGGGGTCCTCCAGAAGGCTCTAAGGGGTCCTCCAGAAGGCTCTAAGGGGTCCTCCAGAAGGCTCTAAGGGGTCCTCCAGAAGGCTCTAAGGGGTCCTCCAGAAGGGTCTAAGGGGTCCTCCAGAAGGCTCTAAGGGGTCCTCCAGAAGGCTCTAAGGGGTCCTCCAGAAGGCTCTAAGGGGTCCTCCAGAAGGCTCTAAGGGGTCCTCCAGAAGGCTCTAAGGGGTCCTCCAGAAGGCTCTAAGGGGTCCTTCAGAAGGCTCTAAGGGGTCCTTCAGAAGGCTCTAAGGGGTCCTCCAGAAGGCTCTAAGGGGTCCTCCAGAAGACTCTAATGGGTCCTCCAGAAGGTTCTAAGGGGTCCTCCAGAAGGCTCTAAGGGGTCCTCCAGAAGGGTCTAAGGGGTCCTCCAGAAGGCTCTAAGGGGTCCTCCAGAAGGCTCTAAGGGGTCCTTCAGAAGGCTCTAAGGGGTCCTCCAGAAGGCTCTAACGGGTCCTCCAGAAGGCTCTAAGGGGTCCTCCAGAAGGCTCTAAGGGGTCCTCCAGAAGGCTCTAAGGGGTCCTTCAGAAGGCTCTAAGGGGTCCTCCAGAAGGTTCTAAGGGGTCCTCCAGAAGGCTCTAAGGGGTCCTCCAGAAGGCTCTAAGGGGTCCTTCAGAAGGCTCTAAGGGGTCCTCCAGAAGGCTCTAAGGGGTCCTCCAGAAGGTTCTAAGGGGTCCTCCAGAAGGCTCTAAGGGGTCCTCCAGAAGGCTCTAAGGGGTCCTCCAGAAGGCTCTAAGGGGTCCTTCAGAAGGCTCTAAGGGGTCCTCCAGAAGGTTCTAAGGGTCCTCCAGAAGGCTCTAAGGGGTCCTCCAGAAGGCTCTAAGGGGTCCTCCAGAAGGCTCTAAGGGGTCCTTCAGAAGGCTCTAGGGGGTCCTCCAGAAGGCTCTAAGGGGTCCTCCAGAAGGCTCTAAGGGGTCCTTCAGAAGGCTCTAGGGGGTCCTCCAGAAGGCTCTAAGGGGTCCTTCAGAAGGCTCTAAGGGGTCCTTCAGAATGCTCTAACGGGTCCTCCAGAAGGCTCTAAGGGGTCCTCCAGAAGGCTCTAAGGGGTCCTTCAGAAGGCTCTAAGGGGTCCTCCAGAAGGTTCTAAGGGGTCCTCCAGAAGGCTCTAAGGGGTCCTCCAGAAGGCTCTAAGGGGTCCTCCAGAAGGCTCTAAGGGGTCCTCCAGAAGGCTCTAAGGGGTCCTCTAGAAGGCTCTAATGGGTCCTCCAGAAGGCTCTAAGGGGTCCTCCAGAAGGCTCTAAGGGGTCCTCCAGAAGGCTCTAAGGGGTCCTCCAGAAGGCTCTAAGGGGTCCTTCAGAAGGCTCTAAGGGGTCCTCCAGAAGGTTCTAAGGGGTCCTCCAGAAGGCTCTAAGGGGTCCTCCAGAAGGGTCTAAGGGGTCCTCCAGAAGGGTCTAAGGGGTCCTTCAGAAGGCTCTAAGAGGTCCTTCAGAAGGCTCTAAGGGGTCCTCCAGAAGGCTCTAAGGGGTCCTCCAGAAGGCTCTAAGGGGTCCTTCAGAAGGCTCTAAGGGGTCCTCCAGAAGGTTCTAAGGGGTCCTCCAGAAGGTTCTAAGGGGTCCTCCAGAAGGGTCTAAGGGGTCCTCCAGAAGGGTCTAAGGGGTCCTTCAGAAGGCTCTAAGAGGTCCTTCAGAAGGCTCTAAGGGGTCCTCCAGAAGGCTCTAACGGGTCCTCCAGAAGGCTCTAAGGGGTCCTCCAGAAGGCTCTAAGGGGTCCTCCAGAAGGCTCTAAGGGGTCCTCCAGAAGGTTCTAAGGGGTCCTCCAGAAGGCTCTAAGGGGTCCTCCAGAAGGCTCTAAGGGGTCCTCCAGAAGGCTCTAAGGGGTCCTTCAGAAGGCTCTAAGGGGTCCTCCAGAAGGTTCTAAGGGGTCCTCCAGAAGGCTCTAAGGGGTCCTCCAGAAGGGTCTAAGGGGTCCTTCAGAAGGCTCTAAGGGGTCCTTCAGAAGGCTCTAACGGGTCCTTCAGAAGGCTCTAACGGGTCCTCCAGAAGGCTCTAAGGGGTCCTCCAGAAGGCTCTAAGGGGTCCTCCAGAAGGCTCTAAGGGGTCCTTCAGAAGGCTCTAAGGGGTCCTCCAGAAGGTTCTAAGGGGTCCTCCAGAAGGCTCTTAGGGGTCCTCCAGAAGGCTCTAAGGGGTCCTCCAGAAGGGTCTAAGGGGTCCTCCAGAAGGCTCTAAGGGGTCCTCCAGAAGGCTCTAAGGGGTCCTTCAGAAGGCTCTAACGGGTCCTTCAGAAGGCTCTAACGGGTCCTCCAGAAGGCTCTAAGGGGTCCTCCAGAAGGCTCTAAGGGGTCCTCCAGAAGGCTCTAAGGGGTCCTTCAGAAGGCTCTAAGGGGTCCTCCAGAAGGTTCTAAGGGGTCCTCCAGAAGGCTCTAAGGGGTCCTCCAGAAGGCTCTAAGGGGTCCTCCAGAAGGCTCTAAGGGGTCCTTCAGAAGGCTCTAAGGGGTCCTCCAGAAGGCTCTAACGGGTCCTCCAGAAGGCTCTAAGGGGTCCTCCAGAAGGCTCTAAGGGGTCCTCCGGAAGGTTCTAAGGGGTCCTCCGGAAGGCTCTAAGGGGTCCTCCAGAAGGTTCTAAGGGGTCCTCCAGAAGGCTCTAAGGAGTCCTCCAGAAGGTTCTAAGGGGTCCCCAGAAAAATTTCAGATAATTAAAAGACAAAGCAAAAATGGATAGTTTACCGAACAATCTAACTGTTTTATTTCTAAACTTATCTCTCCTTGTTTGCCATATACATACCTTTCAGAATTGTATATGTTTGCTTTGTATCTTGCTAGAGTATTTTTCTCACTATAGTCCTTTTATCTCGCTCACTGGGTTATTAATGCTTACATACGTTTATTGTGAAAGTTTCTTATACAAGTAATTTTTAATTGAACATGTTCTTCTTCAGGTTTATACATCCAACATTAAGTATAGCCAATTTAAATTTGGAAACAATGTTGTGTATAAAATGTCAATGTTTTTTCATACATAATAATATATCAATGGATTGAAGGGGGTCACCCGTAAAGGAGCATCATATTTGGGGGTCCTTGGCATCGTAAAGTTTGAAAACCCCTGCTGTAAACAGCCCAAACTGTCTGCAGGGTCCTAGAGCTCACAGGGCCTGAGTTACACACTTTAAAAAATGAATTTATATAAAAAAAAAAAAAAAAAAAAAAAAAAACACCTACTTTTTTGGGGGGTTATTACAGCTCAGACAAAATATTAGGGGTGTAACGATTCGTTTTAACAGCGATTCGATTCGTATCACGATTTGAGGTTGTCGATACGATTCAAGGATGATATCGGTTCATTTAGAACGATACGATCCGAAACGATTCAGTGAATTAAAATCGATTCAGTAACTTTTTAGCCAAAAATTTAAATCAGTGTGACTGAAATAAATATGTGCAGTGAAGTTTCCTAGATTCCTGTTGTTTCTTTTAAGGGAATCAGATATCAATTAATTATGGATATAAACAAACAAGTAAACTATTAATGGTAAATGTGTTCACATTTTATTTGAATAAAGTGCAACCAACAGTTTAGGTTGAATTAACAGGAAGTTAACCCATTCTGCTCACATGTTCAATAAAAGTACAGTAAGTGACACCAACACACTACTACTGCTCCTTCTGCTTGTTCTTCAACATAAAAATATTACAATATTAATATGAAAAATAAAGTGCGACTTGCATCTCTTCAGGTTGAATGAGCAGTGGCTGAACCTGCTGCTACTGCAAACAGCGAGCGACTTCTTTAGAACATCTCCATCTTTACTAAAGCCAAAGTGTTTTCTCACACTAGACCGCAATGCTGGCCTGATCATTTCTCGTTCGTTGACTTCTGCTCTGTCATCCGCCATGTTAGGTTTAGTTTTCTTTGCGCATGGCGGACATTACATATAGGCAGACTGATAACGTTTAACGCTTTTATTATTAAAAGTGCTAAGAAAAAACATCTATATAAAGTCTGACGTGCTTCAATTAAATGCTTTATTTCCTATTATCGATACAATTGATTGATTACCGTTTAAAATGATATTAGATCGATATATGTCGTCCGGAAGGCCAACTTGCCGAGCACAGATCGATGTAGTAGATGAATCGTTACACCGCTACAACATATACTTACATGTTTATGAGTTTTAGCAGTGTTTAATGTAACTTTAAAGGGTTTCCTGTAAAATGACCTGTACAGGGTCTGCGGACTTTAAGTGGTTAAAGGAATGGTTCATCCAAAAATGAATGAAAAATTGAAATAATTTTGTGCTTCTGTGACGACAAACGGAAAAAAAATTATGATTTCAAACTTCCATCAATACAATGTTCAGCAATCACAATGTAACCAGTGGCAATGACATCATCATACAATTTACATAATGAGTTGGCCGTCATTGGCCTTTTTCCTGGCAAACACACCCCACTTCTCTACTGCAAAAAATGATGATCTAAACATTCTTAAATCAACATACATTTACTGGAGAAGCAAAATGACTAAAGATATTAAGCGTTGTCTGACCATCTATATTGCTGATATTCCTGGGTGTTTGGGGTTATTTTTGATGCATGTGAGAGACAAAGACATTTCACATGATACTCTGAATGCTATCAGTTCTTTTGGTCTGAGTTTTATCATTAGTTTTCCCATGAATATGTTCTGGATAATGGAGGAAAAGTGTAAACAAACATCTTCCCCGGATCCCCTGAGCATTTACGGCCAGATGTGCATGTGGGTTATTATCTGAGTGTATTTATACACTGCGAAAAATGCTTTTCTTACTCAGTATTTTTGTCTTTTTTCTAGTCACAATATCTAAGACAAGTAGACAAGTAGATAAATTTACTAGACAAGTACAAATTATTGTCTTGTTTTGGGGAAAAATAACTCTAAATGAAGAGAGTTTTTGCTTAAAATAAGATAAATAATCTGCCAATGGGATGAGAAAAATATCTTGTTTTCTGTTTGAATTAATTTTCTCTGCATCTCATCCCTGCACCCAAACCTGACGAGCTGAAGTAAGACGGACGCAAGCTGTATTTGTTCATCAGATATTTGTTTGAGAATAAAGAGCAAAAATTTCTGATCTGGGATCTGTTCACTTCATTCTTGGATGCAAATGTGGCCTGCAGTGAGCGTTCTGGACGAGAGCTCATTCTGCTGACGCTGGCGGCACATATTCTGGCTGAGGAACGGCCTTATGGCCATCGGTACAGACGCCTGAGCGTGGGTCTCAATGTCTGGATATCAGTCGCTATCAGGGGTTTGTTTCATATACACTGCAAAAAATGCTTTTCTTACTACAAGCATCTAAAAATTCTTAAAACAAGAAGTATTTACTAGACAAGTACAAATTATTATCTTGTTTTGGGAAAAATAACTCAAAATGAAGAGAGTTTTTGCTTAAAATAAGATAAATAATCTGCCAATGGGGTGAGAAAAATAATCTTAATTCAAACAGAAAACAAGATTATTTTTCTCACCCCATTGGCAGATTATTTATCTAACTATCTTTCTTAATGTAAGAATTGTTAGATATTCTGTCTAGAAACAAGACAAAAATACTAAGTAAGAGGAGCGTTTTTTGCGGTGTAGGAACACAGATGATATTAGTTTCCTGTTCTCCACTATGAAGTTTCCCTCCGCTATAGGACTTCTGCCTCTGAGAGCCCCAGACTGAACGCTGGTAATGCTGTGGTGAACGCTGGTAATGCTGTAGTGAACGCTGGTAATGCTGTAGTGAACACTGGTAATGCTGTGGTGAAAACTGGTAATGCTGTAGTGAACGCTGGTAATGCTGTGGTGAACGCTGGTAATGCTGTAGTGAACACTGGTAATGCTGTAGTGAACGCTGGTTGTTGGGGATTGCCCCACTGAATGCCGGTGAATGTTATTGACCGCTACAGAACTCTGGTTAGGGAGTCGGAGTCATCAGATTGAATTTGGTCGTTTATTATACAAGATGTGACCATACACATTAGTGTCATTGAGGTAGTTTCTGAAATAAATAAAACAAACAAATAAATACAGACTATCTGCATATAGTTTGAAATACAACAAATTGCAGTCTCAATAATACACTCCACATAATGCACTGATACATAAATATAGCCAAAAATATACTAGCATGAATATGCAATAATAACAAACTGTATAGTGCAATGAAATTGACAGAACCAACAAATCTATAGAGTATATATAAAAACTGACTGTATGATTAGTACAGACAGTAATAATGACATCAAGAAAGGATATTATCACACTGTGACAAGGGTGCGCTTTGAGGTAACCGTTAATCACTTTGTAAACATGATCTATACGAGCTGTGCTGCTAGCGGGACGAATCCGCTCGTTAAACAGGATCAAATTACACTCAGAAAGATCACTAAGCACCAACGTCGTCGTAAACCTTGTTTAACTCTGTGTTGTTGCTATACAGAGTAATCATCGGGTTTATAAACAACATGCATGAAATAAACTTACATTCATCACAAACTTTCTCTTGCACATAAACGCTGCAACTGAGTGAGAGCACGCGATCTGACTGCTGCGCTGAGATAAGTGAATAGGCAGATACACTAAGACCGTACGTACTGGACTGCTGCACTACGTTACTTCCACAAGTCATAACTTAAAACGTCACACACATAGCCAACTTTAAACTTAAAGGGAGAGAACACTGGTAATGCTGTGGTGAAAACTGGTAATGCTGTAGTGAACGCTGGTAATGCTGTAGTGAACACTGGTAATGCTGTAGTGAACGCTGGTAATGCTGTAGTGAACACTGGTAATGCTGTAGTGAACGCTGGTAATGCTGTAGTGAACGCTGGTAATGCTGTAGTGAACGCTGGTAATGCTGTAGTGAACGCTGGTAATGCTGTAGTGAACGCTGGTAATGCTGTAGTGAACACTGGTAATGCTGTAGTGAACGCTGGTAATGCTGTAGTGAACGCTGGTAATGCTGTGGTAAACACTGGTAATGCTGTGGTGAACACTGGTAATGCTGTAGTGAACGCTGGTAATGCTGTGGTGAACACTGGTAATGCTGTAGTGAACGCTGGTAATGCTGTAGTGAACGCTGGTAATGCTGTAGTGAACGCTGGTAATGCTGTAGTGAACACTGGTAATGCTGTAGTGAACGCTGGTAATGCTGTAGTGAACACTGGTAATGCTGTGGTGAACACTGGTAATGCTGTAGTGAACACTGGTAATGCTGTGGTGAACACTGGTAATGCTGTGGTGAACACTGGTAATGCTGTAGTGAACGCTGGTAATGCTGTAGTGAACACTGGTAATGCTGTAGTGAACACTGGTAATGCTGTAGTCAACGCTGGTAATGCTGTAGTGAACGCTGGTAATGCTGTAGTGAACGCTGGTAATGCTGTAGTGAACGCTGGTAATGCTGTAGTGAACGCTGGTAATGCTGTAGTGAACACTGGTAATGCTGTAGTGAACGCTGGTAATGCTGTAGTGAACGCTGGTAATGCTTTAGTGAACGCTGGTAATGCTGTAGTGAACGCTGGTAATGCTGTAGTGAACGCTGGTAATGCTGTAGTGAACGCTGGTAATGCTGTAGTGAACGCTGGTAATGCTGTAGTGAACGCTGGTAATGCTGTAGTGAACGCTGGTAATGCTGTAGTGAACGCTGGTAATGCTGTAGTGAACGCTGGTAATGCTGTAGTGAACGCTGGTAATGCTGTAGTGAACGCTGGTAATGCTGTAGTGAACGCTGGTAATGCTGTAGTGAACGCTGGTAATGCTGTAGTGAACACTGGTAATGCTGTAGTGAACACTGGTAATGCTGTAGTGAACACTGGTAATGCTGTAGTGAACGCTGGTAATGCTGTAGTGAACACTGGTAATGCTGTAGTGAACGCTGGTAATGCTGTAGTGAACACTGGTAATGCTGTGGTGAACACTGGTAATGCTGTGGTGAACACTGGTAATGCTGTAGTGAACACTGGTAATGCTGTGGTGAACACTGGTAATGCTGTGGTGAACACTGGTAATGCTGTAGTGAACGCCGGTAATGCTGTAGTGAACACTGGTAATGCTGTGGTGAACAATGGTAATGCTGTAGTGAACGCTGGTAATGCTGTAGTGAACGCTGGTAATGCTGTAGTGAACGCTGGTAATGCTGTAGTGAACACTGGTAATGCTGTAGTGAACGCTGGTAATGCTGTAGTGAACGCTGGTAATGCTGTAGTGAACACTGGTAATGCTGTAGTGAACGCTGGTAATGCTGTAGTGAACACTGGTAATGCTGTGGTGAACACTGGTAATGCTGTGGTGAACACTGGTAATGCTGTGGTGAACACTGGTAATGCTGTAGTGAACGCTGGTAATGCTGTAGTGAACGCTGGTAATGCTGTGGTGAACGCTGGTAATGCTGTGGTGAACGCTGGTAATGCTGTAGTGAACGCTGGTAATGCTGTAGTGAACGCTGGTAATGCTGTAGTGAACACTGGTAATGCTGTAGTGAACGCTGGTAATGCTGTAGTGAACGCTGGTAATGCTGTAGTGAACGCTGGTAATGCTTTAGTGAACGCTGGTAATGCTGTAGTGAACGCTGGTAATGCTGTAGTGAACGCTGGTAATGCTGTAGTGAACACTGGTAATGCTGTAGTGAACGCTGGTAATGCTGTAGTGAACACTGGTAATGCTGTAGTGAACGCTGGTAATGCTGTAGTGAACACTGGTAATGCTGTAGTGAACGCTGGTAATGCTGTGGTGAACACTGGTAATGCTGTGGTGAACACTGGTAATGCTGTAGTGAACACTGGTAATGCTGTGGTGAACACTGGTAATGCTGTGGTGAACACTGGTAATGCTGTAGTGAACGCTGGTAATGCTGTAGTGAACACTGGTAATGCTGTGGTGAACAATGGTAATGCTGTAGTGAACGCTGGTAATGCTGTAGTGAACGCTGGTAATGCTGTAGTGAACACTGGTAATGCTGTAGTGAACACTGGTAATGCTGTTATGAACACTGGTAATGCTGTAGTGAACACTGGTAATGCTGTAGTGAACGCTGGTAATGCTGTAGTGAACGTCTCCGTGATATGACTGCTGTGAGTCGCACTTCAGCTCAGATCTCAGATCAGTTTATTTGAGTGTTCTTCAGCCGTCTCAACACTGACAGATGGAGCTCACGCCGGCCAAACACTCACAATCACCACACGCACGCACGCACACACACACACACACACACACACACACACACACACACACACACACACACACACACACACGTCGTGTTTCCATGTTTTATGGGGACTTTCCATAGGCGTAATGGATTTCATACTGTACAAACTGTACACACACACACACAGACACACACACACACACACACACACACACACACACACACACACACACACACACACACACACACACACAGGTTTGTTATACTATATTAGTGAGGACATTACATAGACTTCCATTGATTTTATATCAGGTTAATTATATTTTTTATCCCCAAACCTCCCCATCACAGAAACATCTGCAGATCAACAGATTTAGATAAAAACATGTTTTGGCCGATTTATAAGGCCTTTTAACTAGTGAGGACCAGTCCAATGTCTTTCTCTCCCCCCCCCCCCCCCCCCCCCACACACACACAAATAAACAAACAAATATATTCTCTCTCTCTCTCCCCCCTCCACACACACACATTCTCTGATGATGTGTCTTGCTGACTAATGCCTTTATATGATGGCTCCTCACTAACACAGAGTCTCAGCGAACAAACGTTTCTCCGGTGGCGTCACTAAAGCGTTCAGAATGGGACCGATACTAGGACATATAAAACATTAGCGATAAACGGAGATGAAGAACAACTTAAGGAGATATATCTGTTTCTGTTCATAAACTCTGGGTCTCTTCGGCATCACACACGCTGACAATAGAACTAATCATTGACACGGGAACGATGTGAAGTCCCCAGAGAAACATTCAGATGGCCAGTCCAGGATCGTTACGCGTTTGAGATCATTTTTATGCCGTAATTATCAATCAATCAAAACTTTTATTTAGGACCCATGACCAAAAAACACATAAAACCAATACAGTAATACCACAAACACAACAACACAAACAAAACACATGAGGAAATAAAGGCCTCAGCGAGATCAGACACATCTCAAACGAGTCAAAGGACCAACAGACGGAGTGATGTGGTTAATCTGGCGGATTAAAACACCACGACCAGCAGCAGATTAGCCTTTATCCACTTTAAATGAGGATTAATGAACACCACACACTCCAACAGACTCGTCACACACAAGTAATGACACCATATCTCACTGCTTTTGCTCATTATGAGAGTTCCTGTATTGCAAATCGATATTCGAGTTTATTTTGTAATCCTCAATTGTGATTTTTATTGCATTCACAGTGATTTTAAGGCCGTCTGAACGTGCCAAAGTCAAAGCCAATATTCAGGCAAGCCATCAGGGCCTAAAATTAACTCTCGGCAAGCGCCATCTGTGAGAAAACGTGAGAAATGTTTAAAGGTGCAGTGTGTAGTATTTTTGAGGACCAGACAGAAATGCAGTATAATATACATACGTAACTATTTTCAGACTGTTTTTTTTGTTTGTTATTTGTTACCTTAGAATGAGGTACACCCCTTACAGCGAAGCCGCCATTTTGTGCTGCCATGTTTCTACGGTGGCCCTAAAAGGACAAACTTCTCTACAGAGTGCTAGCTACTCTCTGCTGTCTCAGACGATTACGTGTCCTGTGTGGGCCACCATAGCTTCTCTACGTGCTTTGAAAGAAAGGGGCGAGCAGGTGCAAATCACAACCTCACCACTAGATGCCACTAAAATATACACACTGCACCTTTAAGCCTTGACAATTTAAATGCAAAAGTGACACGTTATCGTTATTATCTGACTGCATGTGAATGCTAAATTCTGTTCTCTTTCACGTAATCCTGCTCTTGACGAGACATATTCAAACAAAATATTGTTAAATATCCTCGTAAAAACATCTTAAAGTTATATTTACATCTGTAGTCAATAATTATATACCTTAAAACACATCTTTGATCACTAAAGCCCCTTTCACACTGCGATTCCGGCAAATACACGGATAATGCGACCTGGCATTTGTTCCCGGGTCGCTAGATTTGGTCCATTCACACTGCCAGCGTAATACCGTAATATGTGCGCTTTCACACACAACCCGTAACGGTCCCGGGTCGAGTCGACACGTGACATCCTGATGTGACGTATAACGGCGAGCGATCTCAGCTTCAGCGCGGATAGTAAGGAGCTCCGTGGTCTCGACTTGTGTCCAGTTTGTGCTCATTTCTGCTTGTTTAATTTTAGTTTCTTTTGTATACGAACACTCTCTGTGTTTAAAACACCGACGAGCTCTTCTGGCACTGCAGGGTTGTGTTATTGAAAACACAAGCTCTAGGAGTCGCACGATAACTACGCACACGTTGCGGCATTAGTTTCGGCTTTTGTTCACACAGCGCTCGTCCCGGGTCGAACCCCGCAATGTTACTAGGTCCCCGACCCGGGTCGAATTCGGTAATCAATTCCAGGACGTGGTTGCTTTCACACAGAAGGCGACCCGGCAATGCTCCGGGAATATTGCGGGTCCGACGTGCAGTGTGAAAGGGGCTTAAAATTACATATTTAGAGATTTTTTCTGTGAGAATAATGAATTTGTACCTTAAAACAGCTTGAATGTAACTCGACACCCTTGCTTCATTAAGTATACATAGATTTATGAATATGTAAATGAGCCCCACCTCTACTCACTCGCAGCAGCTCCTCTCGCTCAACTTTACTCAAGTTGTAAACTCTACTCTGGTTTCTCTACAACGTCGAGCACATAACGGCCATTAATATGATTAGCCTTTTGCTTCATTATCAAACAGCTAATAATGTGCTGCTAATGTCATCATGTCCCCGTTCGCCTTCTAAAAATCAGCATCCTTAGAAACGCTTTAAACATCAGTGGAGAAAGGCATATAGTTCGTAATATACATCATATACATAATTCACCCACTACATCGCTATAATTGTACCTGATTTTATAGCGGGATGAAGATATAACAGGATAACCTGCTTCTCTTGAGACTCCCTGCTTCGGGGAATAGTTAATGATATGCTAAAGCCCCGCCCACAGGCTGACATGATTGGTTTAAAGGTGACATCAGAAACACCAGCGATTTCAAACCGCGTTTAAGTTTTAAAGAGAAAATACTCTGGTGTTGACTTATAACTTAGGACATGGTTTGTCTTAAAACATATTAAAAACATTGAAAACTTTAAGTGAATGTAAACGGTCGATAAAGTAAATGTATTTGCATCAGTATATTGGATTCTGTGCTATTTTTCATGACAAGGATTTGATCAGAATAAGATTGAGCTGAATAAAAGATGAGGGCATTGAAGTTTTGGGATTGATTTGGATTAATATTTGGACTGAAATAAATTTTACATGTAGGTCTTTAACTGAAAATTACATGTACAGTATAAAAGTGACGTCCGGCCTGGTAAAAATCGACCCTTTTAATATGAAAGATTTTGAAGCCATTGTGCAGTTGTGCTTGGGATTCGATTGTTTTGTGACCACATGCCATCATTTGGTCCAAAAATTATGAATGATCAAATATTAACTGATTGTGTTGTAGACTGATTTTTTTGCACAGCAAAATAAAACTTATAGCTGTAGTTTTCATAATCATCTTGTCGGATTAATACCATAACCAAGGTTAGGGTTTCGTTCTTCCCTCATATTTTGAAGGTTTAAAGGGTCATTAAACAAATATCGAGATCACTTTAGGCCTGCACGGAAAACCCCCAAAATACTGGCATTTTACAGTTCAAGTTTTCTGGCTCAATAAGCTTTAAAATGAGTAATGGGCTAGAATTTTTTGCAAAACAGACCAATTACGCTTTTCAAAAATCTTTAAATATGAATAAGTGTAGGCTGTACTTTATGCCTCGTAAAAACACAGTTAAAAGTGACAAGCACAGAACAAAAAACATTTTAAAAGATGATATGAATATTACAGACTTTTATTTGCATTACAAAACAAAAATTGTGCATTCCAAGACGTCAACATACAAAAAAAAAACACTGCATGACTTTAAAGCATTTGAGCAGAGATGTTTCAAGAGCGAGTCTCTGTTATGTGTCACTCAAATCCTTGGCCCCGCCCCTGGCTCCTCCTCCTAATCATCTTCATCCTTGTCGACAAACTTCAGAATATCAGTGGTGCGGTTTACAAAAAGAGGAGTACGTGGGCACAGAAACAAAAGGGCTGCACGGCCGTCTGCATTTTTTTTTTTTTTTTTGGTTGTTCAATCACAATGCGACTTAGGTCATATTTATCCGTTAAAAGTTAAACAGCGAAAAGACGTGAAAAAGAAGGCAATGTGGAATGTACAGTGCATAGAAGTGTGGCGAGTGGGTTTCATGACGACGCCTGCTTCTCCTGTTCGATGGCTGGAAAACAAGAGCAGAAGTATTATTGGGGTTAATCATCATCATGAATTCATGTTGGTTCCTCAAAGGGAAGTGTGGAGGAGCTTACTTTCTTTTGAGGGCAAAGGATTTTTCTCCTGAGTTTCTGTTTTCTTCAGCTTGGTTTTGTCAAAGCTGGTCACCTCCTCGAGATTTGGCTTGTCAGACATGTTTGCAGTAGGTCTGAAATGAAATGGCTGGCTGTTAATGTTGAGAAACACTCATGATCTCCATTAATATTCATATCAGTGGCTGATCAGTATCAGCGTTTCCATATATTTCCTCAACCTTTAGCTTTTGGTTACATTTTGCATCCCAATGCAAGACTAAATAATCTAAACATGCTTATAAAATGCACTAAAGAACAAAAGTGCTGTAACTGTGGCCAAAGGAAGCGCTGCTGTTGCATCACAGTCTTGAGAAACCACCGCCCTTTCCTGCTCATATTTCACTTCATATCAATGCCATATCAAACTGTAAAAACATTCTTTCAGCTTCCGCACTGATCTGAGCATATTTGTCCTAACATTTAAACCATGCCTCATTTTAGGGCGTAGAATGTAAAAAGATGGCTCAGGCTCATCGATTCCCCAACAAAGAAAATGCATGCATCGATTGTCTCTGGCAAACATCGAGCAAAAAAGAAATCCCATAAAGTAGCGATTAACCTTCACATTTCCTGTAAAATGATACATTCGCACCACAATACATTTCGCCAGTTGTGCGTGTGAGAGAAAGCAGCTTCTAAAAGCGCAAATCTAGACTATCATTAACAGACTATCAAACCAAAGACGCATGATGATGTTATATTAACGTATTTAAAACGCAAACGAAAGGTTCTTAAGCTTACCAGAGTGTGTGTTGGTGGTTAAAGTGGTTTATTCTCCAACAGCAGATGCAGCAGTGTGAGGAAAAGCGCAGAATCACAGCTTTTATACGCCGAGATATGCAAATCGCGCGAGTGACGTCACCGGACCGTTAGCTGATTCATTACTCCGCGGAGTCTGCGTTAATATATATAAACTAACCAACTAACCAAAACAAACACTTTAGCCTAAGAAACAATGGAAACATGCAGTTATTTGAGGATTTAGTAGTGAGAAAACGTACAAGGAAGTCGTGTCGGCGTCGTGTGCTGACTGTGAGGTGAAAGGATCTCTCTGTTGTGCGACAGCGACATCTAGTGGACACTACACTAATCTAATCCAACTACTGATACTATGCCCTCAAAGTACTGTTTTTGTGAAGAAAAGTATACTTTTATTAGAGAAATAAAGAGATTTATAAGACAATATTTGTCTTTTAAATGTGTAGGGATACACTAGGCAGACCCGTCGCTTAGTCATAGCTTCCTGTCGCCGTTTAAACTGCCCTGTCAATCATCTTATCACAGTTAAAATCCCCCACATTCAATTTAATTTCAAACCCTTTCGGAGAGAAATTAAGCCAATCGTGATTCTTCCCCCCTCATGTGTTTGCAATTTACATAATGATGCATTTAAAAGTATGGCCAATTGGCTATCATTTCAAAAGTTCACAATACTGTTGTAGATGAAATATAATGTGGGTAACAATGCATATATTATATTTTCAGCTAAGATACTGATTATTAAACACTCAAACTCTTTTATCTAAACCTTTTTACCGCGTGTCTCGCACATCCCCCATGTTTGTAGTTTTTTTTAAACACGTTTTATACGTATTTGTAGTTCTAATCGACACCTCGTACCCTGCGCGCAGTGGATTGTAGGCAATATTAGCCAACCATCCGGGTATTTTTGGATCACGTCAACATTTGGACCATGGGAAAAACCTTTTTGTTGTGTCATATTAGGCTACTTATAAATAACTCTGAAAAGTTTTCAAAATATCAGAAATAAATAAACTGAAAGTGTGTTTTCTTTTTATTTATTTATTATTTTGTGGATATTTACATGTTGAACCTGTGAAGATCAAGCTGCACTGCAAAACAATATACATTTGTACTGGAAAACAAGACAACATATTTTGAGATGAACAAAAGAACACATTTTTGCTGTTTACATTGATTCTTTTGTGGAAATAAAGTACAAAAACCCTGCCATTTGTCAGCTAGGCAAATGCTAAATAATGCTAAACGCTAATAATGCTAAATAAGGCTTGAAATAAGCAAACATATAACAACATGAATATTATTCTGCGCTGAGTGGGCTATACACCAAACACATGACAGAAAGTGTATTTCAGTAACAGGAAGTAGGCTATGTGTGATCAGTTCCTGTTGGCCATTAGCACATGATTTAGAGACATCTGAGCAGTTCCTTGTGAAATGTATACAGTATATTGTCAAAAGTGTTGAGACAGGCTTGCAGGTTTTCCATGCACATGAGCTTTAATGCCATCCCATTGTTAACCCGTGGGGTTTAATCTGGAGTCGGCCCACCCTCTCTAACAGCTCCAGCTCTTCTGGGAAGGCTTTCCTCAAGGTTTAGGAGTGTGTTTATGGGGATTTTTGCCCATTCTTCTAGAAGCTCATTTGTGAGGTCAGGCACTGATGTTGGACGAGAAGGCCTGGCTCTCAGTCTCCGCTCTAATTCATCCCAAAGCTGTTCTATCGGGTTGAGCTCAGGACTCTGTGCAGGCCAGTCCAGTTCCTCCACACCAAACTCCTCATCCATGTCTTTATGAAGCGACGCTTTGTGCACTGGAGCGCAGTCATGCTGGGACAGGAAGGGGCCGTCCACAAACTGATCCCACAAAGATGAGAGCATGAAATTGTCCGAAATGTCTTGGTGAAGCATTAAGAGTTCCTTTCACTGGAACTAAGGGGCCAACCCCTGAAAGACAACCCTACCCCATAATCCCCCCTCCACCAAACTTTACACTCGGCACAATGCAGTCAGGCGAGTCCCGTTCTCCTGGCGACGGCCAAACCCAGACTCATCCATGGGATTGTCAGACTGAAGCGTGATTGGTCGCTCAGAGAACACGTCTCACTGCTCTAGAGTCCAGTGGCGGCTGCTTTACTCCACTGCATCCCACGCTTTGCATTGCTCTTGGTGATGTAAGGCTTGGATGAGCTGCTCGGCCATGGAAACCCATTCCATGAAGCTCTCTCCGCTGTTCTTGAGCTTATCTGAAGGCCACAGAAGTCTGGAGGTCTGGAGCTGTTGACTCTGCAGAAAGTTGGAGACTTCTGCGCACTGTGACCCTCAGCATGCGCTGACCCCGCTCTGGGATTGAACACTTCATGGCTGAGTTGCTGTTGTTCCCAATGGCTTCCTCTTTGTTATAATCCCACTAACAGTTGAGCGTGGAGTATTTAGTAGTGAGTGCATATAGTATGTGTGTAAAGAAAACTATGCAGTTTGGACTGAATAGAAATAAAAAAAATTAGAATTAGAATTTACATTTTACAAGTTTTATTGAGTTTCTGCCTTAGATATAAACAACAACAACAACAACAACAACAACAACAGGTAAAATAAATTACAACAAATTTATTAAAACAGTGACCAAGTGAAGGATTTATATTGTTGTCATTCTAGTACAGCTTTTCACTTCAACGTCTAATATTTACAATAAAGTCAATAAGTATATTTACAATAAGATGTTAGTCGATTCATTCATTTTTGTATTTATTATAGAATTTATTAATCTTTGTTAATGTAAGTTAATAAAAATACAACCATTTGTTAGTTGTGTGTCAATTCATTTCAACTTAAGATGCCTTACATTTTTTACGTGAATCAGCTTGTTTGTACATTTCCACTTAGTCTTAATGGCCCTCATTTATCAAAAGTGCGTACACCAAATTTCCAGCGTACACCTTGCGTACACCCAAACCCACGGTGACTTTGAGATTTATCAATATGGACGTTGGCGTACGGCACGCTCCAATCCTACGCCAGCTCAGGAGGCGGTGTACGCACGTTTGAGTTTGTGGGAAAATGCGCAGAAAAACAATTCCTAACACCACAAAACGCACTGACAAGATATGTTATATGACCCACTGTTAAAAACCACAACAACAACATTTAGTGTTTATTTTTGTGCAACATGGACGTCAATGTTTAATTTGTGTGACTTTACCAAATCTGTAGGCATATGTATTCCTCCAGTCGCGAGCCTGTGCGCTTTACCTGACGGTTCAGGCCCGCGCCTGGCCCAGCAGCTGCGCACGGACTGGGACTACAATAATTCAGACTGACAAAATAATAAAAATGACCTTCTTCTTTTAAATAATAATAAAATCAATAAAAACGGCATTCTTCTTCTAAATAACAAGCGTCATTAAGAATAATAATCATAATAATAAGAAGAAGAATCTTACAAATTGTCATGTAATTATTAATGTGAATGAATCTTACTCCACATCACATCATCATCACTATTGTACACCCCAATACATGTGCCGCGATACGAAATTAAATGCTAATTGTTTCAAAACGTGCTGTAAAATAATGCATTGTGATGGTAATTTATCATCCAAACCGCTATTTAAACTGCTGGAGTGCGCGTCTCAACCCCCACACTAACAGTAGCTACTCGTAATTTGGGTCCATATTTTGTTTTTGTGAGCGCCTTTAATCCCACTCTTTAAACTCCCAAATAAAACAATTTCGGGTTTTTTTTCCACTTCCCTGGTGATCTCGATGGGCGCGTCTCAATCATCTCAATAGTTCAGTAGTCAGAGCACTGATCAGGGAGTCAGCCTGTTGACTTATGTGCCCTGACTAGTGGACTAAAGAGATGATTGAGCGCGCCCGATCTCCACGTCAGAGAAGTTTCGTTTCTTTGCCGTCTTCTGTTTGTCCATGGCGTAAAATGAGGGCGTGGGGGAGGCAGAGACTTGAATATATAGGGGCGTGTTATTCTAATGACGATCGTTTTCAGCCGCGGGATTTATCAAGGGCAGGTATTGCGCACACCTGGATTGCAGAGGTGCGCACAGTTTCATAAATCAGGCGATGAGAGGAGTGTAAGCATAATCTTACGCCAACATATACACCCGTTTCTACGCAAGATTGATAAATGTGGGCCATTGTGTAGTTGGGCTTGGAGTTGATTGTGTTATAATAACGCAATAAAACATGACAGTTTGTGTGACATCGTTTTTGTCCAGGATGTCATACAAAGAAACTTTGAACACATGCAAAGACAAGAGAACCAAGCAAATATTAATAACTCTTTGTTTGCTTTTTTTACATAGAAAAAAACTGTATCTGTATAATGTTGTCAGATAACCATATTTAGTGTTTTATTCTTCTCTTAATATCTCCTCATATTTTGATGGTTTAATCAAACTTGTAGGGGTCATCACACTTGGCTACTCCTGTACATCAATGGTGCATGATATTCATTTACACTGGAAAAAAAACTCTTCTCACTCAGTCTTGTTTCCAGTCTAAATATCTAAAAATTCTTAAATCAAGATGCATTTACTAGATCAGTAAAATTACATGAGATATTTTTACTTATTTTCTGGGGGAAAAAACTCTAAATGAAGAGAGTTTTTGCTTAATACAAGCAAAATGATCTGCCAATGGGGTGAGAAAAATTATCTTATTTCTGTTCGGAAACAAGAAACAAGATTTCAATCAGAAATATGATTATTTTTCTCACCCCACTGGCAGATCATGTTGCCTGTTTTAAGCAAAAACTCTCTTATTATCTACCTGGCGTGCTATTGGTGGGTTTACCACGATGACAGATAAAGAAGAGATGGGTCGATGCCCATTGATCACGCATCTTGTGGTCTGATTGGTTGAAGGACTGTCCAATTGCATGCAGAGTTATTCGAATAATGCTCGTTTATCACGCCCTTTTGTGCAGTAAAAAAAGAGAGCAGACTCCTCAGACAAGTGTCTTAAATTGAGCTTGGTCTGGTGATAGCCAGACAAACTTATCTAGTAAATGCATCTTGATTTAAGAATTTTTCAGAGGTGGACAAATACACAACTTCATTACTGGAGTAAAAGTACTACTGGTCAAATATTACTCCGTTACAAGTGAAAGTTGTAAAAACAGATTTTTACTGGAGTAAAAGTACAGAAGTATTTGTTTTCAAAAGTACTTAAGTATCAAAAGTAAATGTCCTTTTTTATGCCAGTGCATTATTGTATTATAGTTGTATAAATGCACATTATGCCATCATGGTTTAAGCCAGTCAGTGACGCTCCATCTGACACACTAGCAGACGACTAACTTAAACTCATTTAAATACTTGTAGAAAAGTTACAAAGCTCTTTATAAAGCTGCTGTCACTTTAAGGCCGAATGCACAGATCCAATACACTGATACACATCTGATATTCTCACACTGACTACGTTTACATGGACAACAATACTCAGATATTAATCTGATTAAGACAATACTCTGATTAAGAGGCTACCATGTAGACAGCGATCTCTAATGACCTTAATCTGATTAAAGTCATAATCTAACTAAACATAAATCGGATTAAGACATGTGGAGTATGCCTATTTTAGTCGCATTATCGGAGACATGTACACACCTTAATCTAACTATTAATGTCGTGTCGGAGATTTCACCGCATTTTGTGAGAGGACACATAATGTTTCGCACACCAGGGAAGTGCAGAGCGGAGGCTTTGTGGGTTTGAGCCCATAAAATTAACACACCTGCCAAAGTCACGCTATGATTGGATGTTGGAGAACATAGCGTGGCATGGGGACGT
This sequence comes from Pseudorasbora parva, assembly GCF_024679245.1. NCBI lineage: Eukaryota > Metazoa > Chordata > Actinopteri > Cypriniformes > Gobionidae > Pseudorasbora > Pseudorasbora parva. The sequence continues at coordinate 52,697,904 of NC_090176.1, forward strand.
AATGACGTGCCATAATCGATCTTTGTTCTATCACATGTAAAACGGGAACATGAACGGAGTTCTCTAAAAGCAACTCATGTAAACACCTTAATCAGAATATTGTCTAATTTAGAATAAGGTCAATAATTAGATTACTGCTGTCCATGTAAACGTAGTCACTGTTCACCTTCACTGAAGACAGAATCAACTTTGTTTATGTGAATACTCCACTAAATGAGCATTTGGACATCCGTCTTCTTCCATTTTGCTCTAAACTATAAATCAGTGTTTAATAAATGCTGTGAAATCATTGAACTTCACGAGACTCTACAAGAGTGATTCCTGAAAGGCTTTCTGCAAAAACCCAAACACCTTTTAAAGAAGAAAAAAATCATCACTGACTTTCAAAGCTGCGACAGAAACGACTTTCCACTTCGAGGACCTTGATAGAAATGTATTAACTCCAGTAAAGCACAGAGACTCAAACAGTGTGGTACTCAAGTAAATGTGCTTAGTTATTGTCCACCTCTGGAGTTTTTTGATATTTGGGCTGGAAACAAGAAAAAACACTGAACAAGAAGAGCATTTTTTGCAGAGTAGTTTCTTTATCTATTTGGTGGTGAAGTATTGGCTGTAGAGGTCGCTGTACATGGCCTGGTTGTCGACCCGAATGGCGTTCCGCAGGGATTGCCAGAACCAGGATTCGGCGGATGAGGAGCGAGGCCATTCGAGGATGCTGCGAGCGCAGAGCCGTCTCCGCAGTCGCAGGAAATGCGAATATTGCAGAACAGGCTCCAGAAGCAGAAGCACAATCACGTCCTCGTTGTCCTCCAGAAGCCTTTGGTGAGCCAGAAAAATGGCCAGCTTAAAGGAGCCGCTGTTCACGTAACCCTCGGTCAAAACGAAGACGGTTTTGCGGCTGTGCTGGATGCTTTGGGTTAGACTGTCCAAAATGGGAGAGCCGGGAATCCAGTCTCGTTCCTCCAAGCAGATGGGCAGAATACGCTCGCCTCGCTCCTCCAGCTGCACCCGAAGGTGGTTCAGCACCCAATCCGACACCTGCAACATCCACACCGTTATTAAACTGGCTGAACTGAAGCAAAATGGGTTAAAACTAGGGGTGTCCCCGACTAAGGATTTACATGTTCGAATCAGAATTGTCGAATCTCTCTTTGGTCGACTGACAGTCGAATCATCTGTGTGTGTGTGTGTGTGTGTGTGTGCGTGTGTGTGTGTGTGTTGGGAGGTGCTCGACACTTGTCAGCTGGAAGGTAAAACTATTTTTATTTTCCCTGTACACACTGCACAAAGCAACAACTTTTAAAAAAGCGAACTGACAGACGACTGCAAAAAAAAAACAAAAAAAAAAAAACAGTATTTTTGTCTTGTTTCTAGTCCAAACATCTAAAAAATCTTAAAACAAGAACTATTTACTAGACAAGCAAAAGTAATTGTCTTGTTTTGGGGAAAAATAACTCAAAATGAAGAGAGTTTTTGCTTAAAATAAGATAAATAATCTGCCAATGGGGTGAGAAAAATAATCTTGTTTTCTGTTTGAATTAAGATTATTTTTCTCACCCCATTGGCAGATTATTTATCTTATTTTAAGCAAAAACTCTCTTCATTTTGAGTTATTTTTTCCCAAAACAAGACAATAATTTTTACTTGTCTAGTAAATGTTTCTTAATGTAAGAATTGTTTAATATTTAGACCAGAAACAAGACAAAAATTCTAAGTAAGAAATGATTTTTTTTGCAGTGTGACAATAGCTTTCTTATTTAGGTTTAAATAAAAGGTAATGTAGTGGATAAACATTCGTAAATCGTTTTCTCATGACATTTTAAAGCCGCGATCGAACTACAGAATATTACACAAAATAAAAAAAATAACATTTTGATAAATAACACTTTGAGTGTGTTTACATGCACGTTCTTAAGCTGATTATGCCTAAAGGGGGTCACACACCAGACACGAAGCTCAGCACCGCGCCACGTCTTTAAAATATTGAGCACCCCCATATTGCCAAAATGGTATGATCCTCGTTTCATAAAACCTGCGAAGATTCGACTGAGATCAGTGGTCGAATCCGGCTCCGCATATCAATGCATCGAATCTTTGACTATTCGGGGTCACCTACTAGTTAAAAGTAACCCAACGTTAAAGGAAGTGTATGTAAGATTGAGGCCAAAACTGGTACTGCAATCAGCGGATGAGAGATAAATCGTTGTGTTCCCTATCTCAAGGGAACTTCAAGCTGCGTCGAAACGCTAGGGGACGCCTCTGCGTGCCGCGTCATGAAGCACTCGTGTAATCAGTCCAATAACGGGGAGATACGTCATGGGCGGGTGACGTCATCGACCAGGAAACTATAAAGCACACCTGGACCAAACAGTCACTAGCTTCTGTGCCTTCACAAAGCGCTCTGTGTGAATTGTATGTCCATTTATTGTGTGTGTGTGTTCAAAAAAGAAAAGAAAGAAATAGGCGTTGTGTTCCTCCCTGCCCATGTTACATCACGGGTGGGGATACACACGACCTATGTGTGATGTGTTTGGGGCTCGAGCATGCCCAGTCAGCTCTCGAGGGGGTCGGCTGCGAGCATTGCGAGAGACTCCCAATGCGCATATTAAGATCACGCCGGGCACTCTTCGAGGAGAGTGCTTTGGCTCGTGGTCCTCAGGGCTCGGGTCCCGCTGTTGCCGAGGCGCAGCGAAGGCTCGCGTCCTGGGGATCGCAGTTGGATCTAGTGGCGGGGTTTGAGAAGGGTGATCCCCTATCTCTGCCCTTACCCGCTGGATCCCATGCCTCAGTTAGCGAGTTGGAAGCAAGCTCTGCGGTTTTCTTCCGCTCGCGCTGAGGCACAAACACAGCAGCACTCCAGTTCCGAGGAACTAGATGTTGTTAGCGCTGATGATGCCAAAAAGAAAAACTACACACACTAAACATAAAAAGAGGAGCTATTGGTGTAACTCGCGCTGTGTCCAGGTTAAGTTTAGACTGGCCGGCCGAGTGTCAAGAAGTTCGCCAAAAAATAAATAAATAAAATAAGAAAGAGAAAGAACAATATAATGGCGAGCAGACAGCATGTTACCAGCAAGCCGGTAAAAAAAAAAAAGGCAGCTTTGTGGGTTGGGCATATTCGGCAGCAGGTCAGGCAGCCGCCTGTTTGTATACGGAGGTTGCCCTGCAAGCGTATATAACAAGCAGACCTGCTGGGGGATATTGATGATGGGGCAGCCTCAGCCGAGTACGCCCTTCTCAAACCTACACCGAGCAAAACAAAGAGAGAGCGTGGCCGCTCGGGCCCCCCCGCAGAGAGATCGGGGGTCCGGGTGACACGCTCAGCCGGGACCTTCCCGTGGTAGGGCAGATCTGAGGGCCGTCCTTACTGCTAGGAAGGCCTCGGCTAAGAAGTTCTGACGTCAGAGGCGCAGGACTTCTGATGGCAGTCCCCTCCGGGAGAGTTCCCGGTGCCATCGAGGGGGGGGTTGGTGCTTCAGGGCACGGCGATCCCCGGTGAACATATATCTCCTTGTCCGCCCGGAAACGTAGCGCCTTGGGGATGTTCGCACCCTCTCGTGAGGGCCCCTGGGCGGTCAGTTCGGTTGCTACCTGCCGGTTATCCGTTACAGGACACCGGGCTGACCAACCAGGAAAATCCAGAGACCAGCCTCGAGAGGTTGGTTCCCTTAGTAGATTTTCTGGAAACTTCTGCCGAATGTCTTAGAATGGGTCCTGCTCACATTATAAAAAGGGTACAGAATTCAATTCGGGTCACACCCACCCGTGTTCAGCGGGGTTACTCCTACGGTAGTAACCCCCGAGCAGGCTCTGGTCATGGAACGAGAGGTACAGACTCTTCTGCGAAAAGAGGCTATACACGGGTCCCTCCCCACTGCAGAGAGCCGGGCTTTTACAGCCGGTACTTCATAGTTCGAAAAAAGGATGGAGGGTTAAGGCCTATTTTAGATCTGCGTCAGCTAAACAAAATGCTCACGATCAAAACAGATCATGTGTCATGTCAGGTCCGAGGACTGGTGTGTCACAATAGACCTAAAAGATGTATACTTCCACATCTCCATCCTTCCGCAGCACAGACAGGTCTTCAGGTTTGCTTTCGGGGGCGAAGCTTACCAGTATTGAGTGCTGCCATTCGGCCTAGCTTAATCACCCCACACTTTCACCAAGTGCGTGGATGCAGCTCTGGCTCAGGTGCGACTCCAGGGCATTCGCGTGCTCAACTATATCAACGATTGGCTGGTGTTAGCATAGTCAAAACAGCGGGCGTTCAGCATCGAGATGCTGTTCTCGCCCATATGAGAGTGTTGGAGCTAAGGTTGAACGGAAAGAAAAGTGTGCTGGCACCTATAAGCAGCAGAGCACTACTTTTCTGGCGGTAGTCTGGGACACAAAAATAATGTCGGCTCGGCTATCCCCTCCCAGGATAAAAACGATCCTGGATACCGTGAACCAGATAAAGCTAGGTCAGTCACTCACTGTCAAACACTTTCAGAGAGTGTTAGGGCTGATGACAGCAGCGTCCAACGGGGCACCTTTTGGCCTGCGGTACATGAGACTCTTACAGTGGTGGCTCAGGACCAAGGGGTTCTCCCCGAGGGGAAACCCTTTTCTCTTGACCAAGGTCACGCGGTGCTGCCTACGTGCCTTAGTGAAGTGGAAAGATCCTTGGTTCCTGTCCCAGGGTTCAGTTCTGGGGGCTCCTTGTCGCCACGTAACGCTAACGACAGATGCCTCCCTAACTGGCTGGGGAGCGGTCATGAGTGGCCGCTCGACCCAAGGTCTGTGGAGGGACCATCAGCTCTCCTGGCAAATAAACCAGCTGGAGCTGATGGCTGTGTTTCAATCACTCAAACACTTCCTCCCAGACCTGCGGGGCCGCCATGTGTTAGTTCGGTCAGACAACACTTCGGTGGTCTCGTATATAAATCACCAGGGGGGGTTGAGATCGCATCGGTTGTGGAAGGTCACGCATCACATGCTAACATGTGCCCAAGGCAAGATGCTCTCGCTCAGGACGATGTACATCCCGGGGGTCCTGAATGTAGCGGCAGACTCCCTGTCGAGGCAGGTGGATCTGTTTGCGTCTCGAGAGACGACACACTGTCCAGCATATTTCTCCCTCACGCATCCAGCCCCGCTGGGGCTGGACGCAATGGTACAGACGTGGCCGAGGCTGCGTCTGTACGCCTTCCCCCCCCGGTGTTGCTTCCAGGAGTGCTGGAGAGAGTCCGCCGGGACGGGGTTTTGCTTTTATTGGTAGCCCCGCTCTGGCCGGGCCGAGTATGGCTCGCCGACATTATGTCTCTCCTAGAAGGCTCTCCCTGGGAAATCCCAGTCAGGAGAGATCTTCTTTCGCAGGCTGGGGGGTCAGTACTGCACCCGCGCCCGGAACTGTGGAAACTGTGGGCTTGGCCCCTGAGGGGGCCCAGTTCATAAACACGGGTCTATCTACTGAGGTGATAGAGACCATGTTGCACTCCAGAGCACCATCCACAAGGAGACTTTACGCACTCAAATGGGGAGTTTTTGTTGCCTGGTGTACACACCAGGCTTTGGACCCTGTTAACTGCCCGGTCGGTTCAGTTCTTGAGTTCCTAAAAGAAAAATTCTCCGCAGGGTTATCCCCGTCGACACTGAAAGTATATGTGTCGGCGATATCTGCTTATCATAATCCATTAGATAATGCATCATTAGGGAGACACCCGTGGGTCACGCGTTTCCTCCGTGGTACCTTGAGGCTCAGACCTGCGGCACGCTCGAGGGTGCCTACTTGGGACCTGGCCATAGTTCTAGAAGGCCTTATGTTGGCTCCCTTTGAGCCATTAGAGGAAGTGTCAGAAAAGTTCCTTACACTAAAAACAGTGTTTCTTCTAGCAATTTCATCACTGAAAAGGGTAGGAGACCTACAGGCTCTATCAGTGGCACCCTCCTGCCTTGAGTTTGCACCAGGAATGGTGAAAGCATTTCTCTTCCCGAGGGAAGGATATGTTCCCAAGGTCCCGACTAATGTGCCGGGACCAGTAATGCTGCAGGCGTTCTGTCCGCCTCCGTTCACTAGTCAAGACCAAGAGAAGCTAAATCTACTATGTGCAGCTCGTCCTGCTCCACATCTCCTTCAGGAACATTAGATAGTTTTGATTTATTTGATGATCACGTAATTTTACATATGCATCTGCTTACATACGATCGCTGGTTTTACTGCGTCTTCCTCAGGTGTGTTTTGATCTGGAGATTTTGTACTCATTCAGAAGATGCGTAATAGCGCCCCCTAGCGTCTAACAGCGAAAACACGGAAAATTCCATGTTTGGCAGGGAAAGAGTTAACTGAATCAACAATTGAGCTGAAAAATGACACTATCCCGGCTAGCAAAAATATGTTCTAATAACAATTTGACAATGATTATGGAAACATTATTTCTGAATGTTCTCAGAGGGTTCAAAATGTCAAGTTTTAAAAATCATAATGCTGCGTTCACACCGCATGCGAATGACGCGATTCGCCCGAGTGATTTAAATGTTAAGTCAATGCAGAGACGTGAATAGGCATTCTGCGGTGCGATTTGCGTAAATGAGGCGGCAATGATCACGCGAATTGAGCGTTTTGAACACGTGATTCGCGCGAAACACGCATATCGCTTAAGTTGAAAAATCTGGACTTTGGCGGATATCCACGCCGCGTTAACCAATGAGAAGCCTGCTTACTGCTGTCACGTGGTGAAGTGACGGATGGGAAACCCATAGGGGAAACCCCGAGGCCAGAGTAATTTAAAAATACTACTGTATTGTGTCACAAAATGTAGTTTTAATAGTTTTTCAGGCAAGAATCTAGTTGTTTAAAGCTCAAATATGTGATTTATTTATTAAGAGAGCTCCTATTTGAAAATTTGATCTGGTGTTTTCGGAGGTGTGAGACCCAGGCGATCACCGGAGCTCAGCGCTCATCAACCCCAGCGAGAGCGGCCTTAACTCGGCTAGCCCTTCTGCCGACTGCTGCCTGGCAGAACCCCCTCCCATGACGCGAATTCGCGTCTGTTGTGTAGTGAATGTCAGACGCGAATGAAGCGAATTTCACGCGCGAATAAATCACATGGATTCAAATTGTTCACACGTCCAACTTGGCGCGAATAGCGAGATTTATTCGCGTCATTTGTGTTGTGTGCAGCATAAGTGAAAAACATCAAGAGAGCGTTCTGTTTAGAATATTGTGCGAACATACTTTTTGAAAGCTGGACGCTTTGAAACATGTAGTTAGTATTTAAAATTATATGAACATCCAACTAGAATTATTCGGAAATTAAATTGGGTTTGGTGCTTTGAAACAAATTGTATTGAATAAAGCACTATAGAAATAAAGCACACTTGACCTGCATGTCCTTGGTGTCGTAGGTGATGAAGGCGTCGTAGATGCAGCCGTCAGGGCTCAGGTGCTTATACCCAGTGAATCTGGCTTTCAAATAGTAGAATAAGTAGGAGACGTCCCAGTAGAAAAGATGCATGGCGACAGATATAAAAGTGGTGCATATAATGCACACAATGGAGAGGAAGTACGCCAGAAAGGCCAATTGGTCATCAATGCATTCTTTAATGTCAAATTTTATTACAGGATCACCTTTTCTCTCTTCTGGCATGGCACACGTCACTGCGGTCACCAATCGAGGGATCTTCACATTGGTCTTAGAAATCCACAGAATAAATTCTAGTAGGTTGCATGTGCAGTGGAACGGGTTATTGTTGAGCCACAGCGTCTTCAGGTAACTCTCGGGTCCAGATGGAAACGTGGACTGGTTGACGGTTATAAGGATGTTGTGGCTCAGATCAAGCACCTTGAGGTTTACCGCCCCCTGTAGAAATCCAGCGGAGAGCTCTGATATTTGGTTGTGTCGGAGATCGAGGAGCTCTAAATAGGGAGCATCTCCAGACAAATTACTTGATATTTGAAAGATCTTGTTGTTACTTAAAATGAGCTCTCGGAGATGTGGGAAATGTCTCAGCATTGTCCAGTTGAAGTTATCCAGACTATTGTGGCTTAATTGCAACCTCTGAATGCTTCTAGGAAGAAGCGTATAAACTCTATCAGGGATTCTCTCAATGTTGTTGTAGGATATGTCGAGATAGGTCAGATTGGTCAAGTTCGCAAAAAGCCTATCGTAGGTTCTGTCTTTATACCTCCACATCTTGCCGAGACTATTGTGCTGGAATTGCAGCTCTCGAAGAGACGCGCTTGAGATGGTTTTGGTGGTTAATGTGTAGATGTTATTGGAGCTCATGTTCAACACCTTCAAAGAGGGCAAATATTGGAGGAAATTCAAATTGTGCGTCACGCCTTGCACAATGAAATAATGGTTGTTGTAACTAAGGTCGAGCACCTCAAGACTCTGTAGCTCTTGGAAGGCGTGATCGTACGCCAGATCAATTTTGTTGTAGGATAAATCTAGGTATTTGAGATCTGGAAGCGTTGTGAATTCGGATCCATTTGGAGCCGTGGCAAAGCCATTCATGGAGAGATTGAGGCAAGATATGTTCCCGTATGTCGCAAACTGTTCAGGAGAAATTAAGAACAGGTTATTTCGACTGAGATCCAACACTCGACCGGTGGCGTAGCACTCTGGCTTCACGAGTCTTGGAACATCGTAAGAATGATCTTTAGAGTTTGGTTCTGACACCAAGGGCGTCTTGAATGAGGATTTTAAACCAACACCTGTATCTTTTATCAGGTCCTTATTTACCGTCACCGGGTAAAATCTGTTTTCCGAAAGATAGAGTAGTCTCACATGCCGGAATTTTTCAAATACGTCCAGTTTCGCATGCACAATGAAGTTTATTCCTACATTCAACACGGTGAGATTTCGTAAGCCATACAGAGAGCTGAAGGTCGTGTCTTCGATTCCTCGAAACACCAAACCTCGAAGGTGCAGTACCCTTAGTGAGGTCAAGTTTGCAAAGCTGGAGGATAAGTTAACCGTGTCCGGGTAAGTCTTAAGGGCATAGTTAAATGAAAGATCGAGTTTGATTAGAAATGGTAGATTCATCAAGAAAGCATTCCCTGTGATGGAGTAGAACAAGTAATTATACGACAGGTAGAGCTCCTTTAGCTTCCAAATATTGGCGAGCCAGCTGGGCTCTATGGATGTGAGCGAATTTCCTGCGAGGTGCAGAAGCTGCAGCTTTCTGAGGTGGGAAAAAGCTTGTGGATGGATTTGAATGGAACCGTTTTTACACGGAACACATGGATATGGAGCATTATAACACCGTGGACAGTTTCCTTGGATTTTAAGACTTGTCAGATTGTCCAGTCCTTGGAAATCATGCTCTCCGACGTACGCAATTCTGTTTGAAGCAAGCTCAAGAGTTCTTAAAGACCTCGGTAATCCTCTAGGCACTCGGGTTATGTTGTTATACGACAAAGTAAGATGTTTCAGTCTCGGCAGGTCTGAGAAACTTCCGTCTTCTATGTGATAGTCACTTCCACAAGGATTCCAGTAGTAGCAGTTTTTCGAAAGATAAAGACTTGACAGTTCTGGCACTTGCACAAAGGATGTCCAGTTTAACCTGGTGATCTGGTTCTCTACAAGCCTTAGCTCCTGCAAGTTTTTTGGAAGTTTTTTTGGTACGTACTTTAGACCGATCCCGTTGAGCTCCAGTGTGCGTAACTTGGTCAAATTCAAAAACTCTTCCTCGGCAAAAACAACTTTACGATCTTTCTTGTTCATCCAGTTCAGATTTAAAAAGGTCAGATTCGCCAGGTGTCGGAAAACCCCCGATGTTAAATTCTTGATCTTGTTCTCGGATAGGTCGAGGCTGGTGGTGTTTCTTTCGAGCTCTGGGACCTTTTTAAGGCCACGTCCACGACAGTTGACCACAATCGTCATCTCAGTTTTGTTTTCATGTATATCGCAGGGTTGAGTCTTCAGGGTCTTTTCGTCCATTTGGCACAGGATAAGTGTGATAGTCAATGTCATAATAAGCCAGACTTCTAATTTTATTACCTAAGGAGAATATGAAACAAAGAGCGTTTAAACCACATTGCACAATGACAAAACCACACTTTACAGTAAGATCCCAACTACTATAGTTAACATGAACAACACCGTAACATGAAACAAAAAAGCTTTATTATTAGATATATCAATACTGTATGCATTAGTAGCCTTCTATCAGGAAAGTTCTGATCTATTGTTGTATTTTTCTGATCCCACTGGGAGATATTTGTTGTTTTAAGCATAAACTTGCTTAATTTTGGTTATTTCTGTTGTTTTGCTTCTCAAGTAAATTAATCTTGATTTAAGAATGTTGAAATTTTTGAAAACAAGACCGAAATACTGAGGAAGAAGTCATAACTCTGAGTGAGGGTTACCACATTTGAAGAAGCTGGCAGCCTCACAATGGGGTGCAATTTTAACCCACGGGGTGCAAGAGGTCCCCAACATTGCCCCAAAGACATACTAGAGTGAAGGGACGGCCTATGAAACTACTATGGGAGTACTATGGGAACTTGCATAGGTACTTTGCATTGTGCATAACTCTGGATCACAGTGTCATAGAGACAAAGGCATTAACTTAGGCAACCAATCAGGATTATTGTGAAGCTATCAAGCCACGCCCTAGCGACCATTTAGAGCACCCTAGCAACACGTTCCATAGACTTCCATTGAAAGAGATTAAAGGGATATCTTTGGATATAAGTGTCTTAGAAACATGACATGGGCTCATTTGACTCAGAGCAGCAAACCACGAATCACCTTCAACACTTCCTAGCCACACCTTAGCAACCATTGTTGAGCACCCTAGCAACCCAAAAAGTGATATCTTCAAATCGGAATGTCCTAGAGGGATTGTGGTTGGTTTATATAATTAATACTGGCACGCAGCTTTTATAGTATCAAAATGTTCTATCTAGCCACTCCCTAGCAACCAAACAGAGTACCCTATCAACCATATAGCAAAACCTAAATCTCTGCATCAGAACATCGTATAGAGGTCTGGCTCTTTTGACTCATGCTAGCAAACAGGGCTTTCCAACATGCTACATGTGCTAACAGCAAATAGCTACATGCTAATCAGATCGATCAGAGCAAAAGGCTCACAATGGGGGGCAAGTTTTACGCCTGGGGCGCAAGATGTGCCAAAAATTGCCACATAGATATACTATGGTGAATAGACGGTCCATGAAACTACTATGGGAGTATTATTGGAACTTGGATAGGGACTTTGTATTAAGCATAACTCTGGATCACAGTGTCATAGAGACAAAGGCATTCACTTAGGCAGCTAATCAGGATCCTGAAGCTATCATGTCACACCCTAGCAACCATTTAGAGCACCCTGGCAACACACCTTTTGACCAGAGCATCAGTAGAAGAGTAGAACATTTGGTTTATTCACCGAAACACGACAGTATGATCTTCATTCAATAGCAAACAATGCAGTTTGAAAGTTATAAAATGGCCATGAGGTTTTGATGAGAGTTTATCAAACGACAGATGCATTATAGTATGTCATGTGATAGTGTAAACAGATTACCATGGTAAAGACTGCACATTACTGTAACTCGTTTTTCTGTAATGGCAGCAAACTCTGTTCAAAACCTCATGGCCGTTTCAGCTTCATCACACATGATAAGATAGTTACAAACATTATGAATTCAATGACACAAGTCCGAATGTAAGTGTTACTGTAATTAAAGGCACAATATGTAAGAGTTCTTGATTAAAATCTAAAAGCCACTAGATTTACATTTACATTTAATCATTTAGCAGACGCTTTTATCCAAAGCGACTTACAAAAAAGGGGAGAGTAATAGAAGCAACGGAACAGACAAGGCCAACAACCTGTAAGAGCTGTAAGAAATCTCAATTAATTAGCACAATACACAACAATTTTTTTTTTTTTTTTTTTTTTTAAGACAGACATCTACAACAAAAACTCACGCCCGCAAAGTGCCGAACACTGGATTTTGATAGCTATGATAACAACCCATTAGGACTAAGGCTGTTGCCCCAGCTGTTGTCGTTAATGCAGATTCAGTGGCCCAATGGGTTGGTTTTGTATTCTAGCTAAACGCGCAGCAATAGCCATCTACAACAAAAACTCACGTACGCAATATACAGAACACTGGATTCTGATAGTTATGATAACTATGTAACATACCCGCCTGAAGGCACAAATCCGGATGAGAGACGTAGATATGATCCCGGAGTGTACGCTTTTGGTCGTTGCTGTGGTGATCAGTAAGTGCTATTCTGTATTGGTCAAGTGCAAATGGAAAAGATGTGTCTTAAGATGTTTTTTAAGAATGGCTACAGACTCGGCAGCACGAATTGAGATCGGCAGGTCATTCCACCAGGTGGGAACGGTCCAGGAAAATGTCCGTGAGAGCGATTTCATGCCTCTTTGGGATGGAACCACGAGGCGCCGCTCGCTCGCAGAACGCAAGCTTCTGGAGGGTGTGTAAGTCTGAGCAAGTGAATTTAGGTATATTGGTGCAGAGCCGGTGGTTGTTTTGTAGGCGATAACTAGTGCCTTGAATTTGATGCGAGCAGCCATTGGCAACCAGTGCAGTTTGATGAAGAGAGGCGTAACATGCGCTCTTTTCGGCTCATTAAAGACCACTCTCGCCGCTGCATTCTGGATCAGCTGCAAGGGTTTGATAGTGCATGCTGGAAGCCCAGCCAGAAGAGCATTACAATAATCCAGTCTGGAGAGAACAAGAGCTTGAACCAGGAGTTGTGCAGCCTGTTCTGATAGGAAGGGTCTAATCTTTCTAATGTTGTATAAAGCAAATCTGCAGGACCGGGCTGTTGCAGTAATGTGGTCAGTGAAGTTTAACTGGTCATCAATCACAACTCCAAGGTTTCTGGCTGTCCTTGATGGAGTTATGGTCGATGAACCAAGCTGAATGGAGAAATTTTGATGAAGTGCTGGGTTGGTTGAGAAAACAAGTAATTCTGTCTTTGCAAGATTGAGTTTAAGATGATGCTCTTTCATCCAGTCAGAAATGTCTGTCAGACAGGCAGCGATACGAACACTGACTGTAGGATCATCTGGTTGAAATGAGAAGTAGAGTTGAGTGTCATCAGCATAGCAGTGATAGGAGAAGCCGTGTTTCTGAATGACAGAACCTAATGATGACATGTAGATGGAGAAGAGAAGTGGTCCAAGGACTGAGCCCTGTGGAACCCCAGTAGCTAGATGATGTGACTTAGACACTTCACCTCTCCATGACACCCTGTAGGACCTACCAGAGAGGTAAGACCTGAACCACTGGAGAGCAGATCCTGAGATCCCCGTCCTCTTAAGTGTTGACAGGAGGATCTGGTGGTTAACTGTGTCAAAAGCAGCAGACAGATCCAGCAGAATGAGCACTGAGGATTTGGAAGCTGCTTTTGCCAGTCTCAGTGCCTCAGTTACCGAGAGCAAGGCCGTCTCAGTCGAATGGCCGCTTTTGAAGCCGGATTGGTTGTTGTCTAGGAGGTTGTCCCGTTCAAGAAACATAGAGAGTTGATTGAACACAACTCGCTCAAGGGTCTTTGCAATGAAAGGCAGAAGGGATACCGGTCGGTAGTTTTCTAAAAGTGCTGGATTCAGACAGGGTTTCTTAAGCAGTGGGGTTACCCGAGCCTGCTTAAATGCTGTGGGAAAGGTGCCCGTGTGAAGAGAAGTGTTGACAATGTGAGTGAGTGCAGGAGTGATTGAAGAAGAAATAGCCTGAAGGAGGTGAGTGGGAATAGGATCAAGTGGACAGGTAGTAGGGTGATTGGAAAGGATGAGTTTAGAAATATCTGCCTCGGAGAGCGGAGAGAAGGATGGAAGCGTGTTCGTGTTAGTTGTTGAGATGTGCGTGTCAGTTAGTGATGAGGAGAACTGTTTGCTAATGAGAGATGTTTTGTTGGTGAAAAATGATGCAAAGTCATCAGCTGTAAGAGTTGATGAAGGAGGGGGAGGAGGAGGACAAAGGAGAGAGGAGAATGTTTTAAAGAGTTGGCGAGAGTCAGAGCAATTGTTGATTTTGTTGTGGTAGTATGTTGTTTTAGCAGTGGAGACATTTGTAGAGAAAGAAGAGAGAAGAGACTGATAAAAGGCAAGGTCAGTATTGTTTTTAGATTTATGCCATTTCCTCTCTGCCGCCCTGAGTCCAGAGCGATGTTCATGGAGAACATCAGACAGCCAGGGGGCAGATGGGGTGGGGCGGGCTGGTCTGGATGAAAGGGGGCAAAAACTGTCTAAGGAGGATGTTAGAGTGGAGCAAAGAGTGTCGGTAGCACTGTTAGTGTCCAGTGCTGAGAAGTGAGCAGGTGGAGGGAGTGAAGATGAAACCATAGTGGATAGGCGAGAGGGAGAGAGTGAGCGTAGATTACGCCGAAAGGTAATCTGTGTAGGAGTACGTTTTGTATCAGGAGTCAGTATGAGGTTAAGAGTGATGAGAAAGTGGTCTGAGGTGTGTAATGGAGTAACTAAAGTGTTGTCCGTGGAGCAGTTGCGTGTGTAGACCAGGTCTAATTGGTTACCTGATCTGTGAGTAGCCGTAGTAGATACTAACTTAAGGTCAAATGAAGTCAGTAGAGTGCTGAAGTCTGCAGCTAGGTGTTTATCAAGATGGATGTTGAAGTCACCAAGCAGAATCAGTGGAGTGCCATCCTCAGGGAAGCTAGAAAGTAACACATCCAACTCCTCCACAAAGTTACCGAGGTGACCTGGAGGACGATAGACCACTACCACATGGATTTTAACAGGGTGAGTAATAGTGATTGAGTGCGATTCAAATGAATTGGCCGGTAGAGACGGTAATGGATCAAATTTCCAATCATTTGAGATAAGCAAACCAGTACCCCCACCCCTCCCAATAGGCCGAGGAGTGTGTGAAAAAGTATAATTGGTTGAGAGGGCTGCAGGAGTGGCAGTGTCCTCTGGTTTGATCCAGGTCTCAGTTAGGGCCATGAGGCTGAGCTGAGAATGAGTCCCAATAGATGAAATAAAGTCTGCTTTGTTTACAGCCGACTGGCAATTCCAGAGACCAATTGGAATAAAGAGTAAAGTAGCAGAGGATGTTAGGATATAGCGCAAATTATTAGGATTACGGCGTCTCGTGCGTACAGAGCGTGATTTACGAGTGCTAGTAGTTATAGTTGAGATTTGAAAGCACATGGTGAAAAGGCCAGATAGGAATTAGAGCCGAACACAAATAATGAAAAGGAAGATGATACTCAAGTGCCTTGACGGGGTCCTTGCTCGAGAGGAGTTGCACTGGGAAGAGTTGAAGTCTTTACACTCGTCGGTCTTCACACAAGGAGGCACACAAGGAGGGCTTCACACTGCCGCTTCCGCTGCTGCGGACTATCACGCTATTTATACTCACTTGAGTATCGTTATTGAAAGCAGCTGGGAACGCCCCCAACAAACTCGCTCCCAACGTGGCAATGACCAAACAAATGCTAACTCAACAAATGCTAACTCCCACACACACCGAGAGAATATACCAAAACTAATAATACACACCTCTGCACTACACAGACACACTTATCCAACAACAAATGAACAAACAATCAAATGAGAAAAGTTACAAACACTTACAGAGTAGTTGTCTATCAGTCAATTGAATTGCTCCTCTCTAGCCGTTCAGTTATATATTGTGTTGGCTTGTGTACATTATCCTAAATGTGTCCAAGAATGTTTAAATCCAGATAAATCAGTAATTTTTACCAGGACACGGCCCGTGTGTGTGTGTTGCCTATTAGTGACATTATCATCCCCATTATTGTGTAGTAACCATGGCTACACTATCGCCGCTTTAATATCTGATGTGTTTTATTAGACACTGTTTAGATCATTGATGGACAGAAACTAATGATTGTTCTCCAGCTCAACACAGTTAGTCTTATTGTTTAAATCTGGTGTTGTTGATTTACCGCACAGAGTGCCGTGTGTTACCGCCTAATATGATCTCGCTCACTGCAGTGTCAACAAGTGTCTCAGTAGCATTATAACATCACTTTAACACACTCACATGTGTGTGATGTGATAAAACAGCGCTGCGTTACACACACGAGCAGAAGAAGCGGAAACGCACGCGGCAGAATTAAAGCTCCGCCTACTCAAGAGTCAAGACACGCCTCTGATTTGAGTAAGAGACAAGAAATTACATACTGTGCCTTTAAATCAAAAATAAGAGTGATTTGAAATGGCATCATTTGCTATTGAATGGTCATGCGGTTGTGTTTCGCTAAATAAACCAAATGTTCTTATTTCATATCGCAATGATCTTGTGTTTTGAAACAATGATTATGTCAAATGAAAATATGAAAGCATGAGATCAGCTTCTGATAGCTGTGAAACATCAGAGAGGAAGTTTGGAAACGTACACCTTGTGAAAATAGCGAACATTTATAAATAAATATGTTGCATTAATTGATATTAACTAATGGGACTTTATTGTAATGTGTTAACATCGCTCCTTATAACCATAAAAAACAGCACATGCAATAAACTAAAAACTCATCTCGCCTCTTTAAAACCAAAAAATCAATCAAAGTTATGCGACCCTGGACCACAAAACCAGTCATAAGGGTCATTTTCTTTCAACTGAGACGTTTAGATCATCTAAAGCTGGATAAATAATCTCTCACTGATGTGTGGTTTGATAGAATAGGACAAAATCTGGAATCTGAGGGTGCAAAAAAATCTAAATATTAAGAAAATCTCCTTTAAAGTCAAGTCCTCAGCAATGCATATTACTACTAATAATACATTTATGATATATTTACAGTAGGACATTTACTAAATATCTTCGTGGAACATGATCTTAATATGATTTTTGACACAAAATGTATCATTTTGACCCATGCAATGTATTTTATAATGCAATAGGCGTGGGATTATGACTGCTGAAGTGCTCCAGGGTCACTTTTAAGTTGATATGACTTGAATAACCAAGTTGGTTGTACTTAAAAATGTAAGGTAGTGTACATACAAGCAATAATAACATGTAATAATTGTATAAACTGAGTTTCTTACCATGGTGGCAATGTCCTCGTGCAATGCTTAGACCGAATAAGCGGAGTCTGGTGATGTGCACAGTTGCATTTAGGAAACAGGAAGTTTTGGTTTAACTGTTAGGACTATTTTAACACTAATACTGTATATCTCTAAACATGGCCTTTCATCGCCACCTGCCAGAGCGCCGACTGGTATAAACCCTTCTGTTTCTGTTTAATAACCACAATCAAATTTGTTTGAGGAAAGTCATTTGTGAGTGTGTGTGTGTGTGTGTGTGTGTGTGTGTTTCCATTATAAGAGAGGAAGTTCTGCCTGCATTGTTCCTTCTTCTCAGGGACATGATTGCACAAATCACAGGCTCATTTACATGCGTTAGGAGCCTCAGAAATTGAAACCTATGCATTTAATTTAATTTCCAAATGCATTTCTGTGGTTTTCAATATCATGTTTATGTTCAGCACAGTCAGTTATTTGTCTGTAGCTCAACATATATATATATATATATATATATATATATATATATATATATATATATATATATATATATATATATATATATATATATATATATATATATATATATATATATATATATATATATATATATATATGGTAAGAATGTGGTTTTAAAGGTGAAGTGAATGTCTCAGTGGTTATGAATATAGTTTCCCATATCTGTAAATATGCAGAGTCACTGTAAGTCAATAATTTCCTTATAAAAGTGAAACACTGACTCTGTCGAGTCAAGGCACAGCAAAGTCTGAGTGTTATTTTTGACTCCGCCACAGATATTACACAGTTCAGCTTTTAAAGAAATGGAGATTATATTAAATATTAGTATTTTTTATGTTCTGCCAGAATAATGATATATAGAATATAGATGATCGAGAGCTTCCTGAAGAACTAAGGCCACTTATACTGTATGTATCAACAAATACTGTGTATATCTAAGAATATACATGCTTTGTTTCATTACCTCATACTTCACGCTGTGGTTTTCACTTTTAATGACTTTTCCCTCGGGGTTAGCATGGGTTAGTTATCTGTTGAACATGTCTCTGGAGAGCCAGGGAAAGACACACCATTCATAGCGTTCAGATTCTCAACCCACTGGAATACACTGAAAAGTGTCTCCATATCCATTGGAAAATTCTTCTTAGAAATATTCCAAAATATGATACTGGAATTTAAATTTTGGAAGACAGAATGAACTTTCATTTCAGAATACACATACAGACAAAAAATGGGTTGGCATCCACAAACATAAGCATATGTTTGTGTGTGTGTGTGTGTGTGTGTGTGTGTGTGTGTGTGTGTGTGTGTGTGTGTGTGTTTCAATGTAGATTCTGTTATCTCAGTATATTGGGTATCTGCATCTTGTGAGAATTATTGTAAAATAAAAAAGTAATGAAGTAAATAAATAAGTATTCATAAAAACAGAGAAATAAATGAATTTGGCTTTTCTCTCAAAAAAATAAGACTGTTAAAGGCGCAGTGTGTAATTTTTACAGCTAGTGGTTGAAATGGGTTCTGCAGTTCAAATTGATTGGCTGATTAATATGTGTTTTAATGTGCTTTAGTACAGTACAAAATGCTTTAGTACATTGAAAAGCATGCTTTAGTATAGTAAAAAGCATGCTTTAGTGCTTGATAAGCAGCTTTAATATAATTCTGATGACAGAAATGCCTATACTGTGCCTTATTCATTTATTTTAAAAGTTAACTTTCCATGATGTAAAGGGTCTTGCTTGTTAATAAAGAACTAGTTTGTTAAAACAAATCTTTGCATTCTTTATTTTGTAACTTTACAATATACAGACATTTGTTCTACCATTATTTTCTCTGTGAATGTGCAGAGTTCAGTTGTGCTTAGATATTTTTGTCTATTAAAAAAAAGTTATTCTTCATATGTTTATTTATTTTTTCCTGTCATGAAAAACTGTCATGAATACACTTTAAAGTGTCATGAAATAACACTGAATGATTTAAATGAACACTTTAAGAGTAAGGGAGCAACGCATGTTTAGTGTAAAAAAATACTCTTAATGGTGTTATGAAACAACACTCTAGGTGTTACATTTTTAACACTATTATGGAGTTAAAATATTAACACTATCCAAAGTGTTATTTTAATTCTAAACTGGTGAGAATTATATAAACTCTGGAAAAGTGTTAAATTTAACACTATGGGAGTTGAAATAACACTGACGTTTTTGCTGTGTACAGTAAAAATGCTTTGGTACAGTAAAAAACACTTTAGTACAGTAAAAAACATTCTTTAGTACAGAAAAAACGCTACAGTAAAGTAAAAAAACATGCTTTAGTACAGTAAAAAGCAGGCTTTAGTACAGTAAAATGCTTTGGTACAGTAAAAACATGCTTTAGTACAGTAAAAAGGCTTTGGTACAGTAAAAACATGCTTTAGTACAGAAACATGCTTTAGTACAGTAAAAAGCATACTTTAGTACAGTAAAGAGCATGCTTTAGTACTGTAAAAAGTAGAGGTCGACCGATTCATCAGATTTGCCGATTAATCGGCACCAATAGCTGATTGGTGGAACAATCGGCTATCGGCAAAAATCAATACCGATAGTTTTTCCGGTTTGTGTCCGTTGCGGGAGCAGCTGAGAAGGCTGCTGTCATTACACAGTAGCCACGAGAGCTCTGAGAAGGGTCTGCTGGCATTATATAGCGCGAGAGCGGCCTCTAGAGGACAAATGAAAAACTATCACTGTTTACATTAACACGTGAGGACACGTGAGGCTGCGCACTTCACTGAACGCTGCACAGAGCGCTGACACATCTGATGCACGTTTAAAACACCAACAGAGAAATGGTATGAATACAGAACACTTCAGTACATGTTGCCAAATCATTATAAAGTAATTGATTTGTTGACTAGACGCTTTAGCAGAGGAAGAAAAGCAGTATATGTACTTTGTCGTCGAGGCCGACAGGACGCTAATATTAGCAGCAACGGTTACCTCAGGAATTAAAACGATGTAACTGAGAAACTTTTTTTGATGTGAGAAACTGTATCATGCATCCAACAGAAATATAAACGCATTAGATGTCAATATGTTGTTATTTTGATAAGAAACCAGTTGTGTTCTAAAAAAGCGAACTGTTTGGATTTGTATGAAATGATAACACTTAATATAATACAATAATATTCAATTTGTAACATTAAGTAAGGTTAATAAATGCTGTAGACGTATTATTCATTGTTAGTTTTATCTGTTAACCTTTTTTATGCACTTTGAACTAACATGAATGATTAAGGTAGAATTGTATTGATCGAATATTAATACATGCTGTAAAATGTACATTACATAATGCATTTAGTTCATGTAAGCTAAATAAATACATCATTGTTAACAAATGGGATCTGCAGTCTGTTACCTGACATTTACACGTTTCTAGGTTATAGCTAAAGAAACATTTATTTGTAATATTTTAATGTTTTAGTTATTTACTGTAGAATTTTTTTTCTGTTAGAACTCATTTTAATATTTTAATATTTACATATTTAACACATTAACACAAATTTAACACATTTTCATGGTTCAGTACAGTTTTAATTTCTTGTAATAAAGGTTTTTTACCATTTTTTACTGGTTATTTTATGTATTATTATTATATTTTAATCTAGTATCTTTTTTAAAACTATCGGTCGATTAATCGGTTATCGGCAAGCAAGGTCCAACCTAGCTATCGGTATCGGTAAAATCCACTATCGGTCGACCTCTAGTAAAAAGCATACTTTAGTACAGTAAACAATTATTTGGTACAGTAAAAACATGCTTTAGTACAGTAAAAAGCATGGTTTAGTACAGTAAAAAACATGCTTTGGGATGTGTCCCGATCACAGCGTTTCCTGGAAGAGTTTGTTGTACTGCTGCCTGTCTGTGGACATGAGGCTCCGGAGACTGAACCAGAAATACCTCTGCGCCTGAGGGTTCCTCGGCCATTCCAGGATCGACTTCTTATACAGCCTCTTCCTCAGTTTGAGGTACTTGGAGCTGCAAGGCATTTTCTCCAAGAATATCAGGACGATAACATCGTTCCTTTCATCCATGAGTCGCTGGTGGGCCATGTAAAACGCTGTGCGAAAGCGGCCACTTTTGATGTAGCGTCCCGTCAGGATGAAAACAGTGCGTTTGCTTAACTGTATGCTCTGGGAGAGGTTTTCAACAAGGGGACAACCAGGAACCCAATCCCGCTCTTCCAGGCAAAGCTGCATTTTTGGATCGCCCTTGTCCTCCAGATGAAGACGGAGCTCCTGCATGACCCACTCATGAACGGCTGGATCCGTCGTATCGTAGGCCACGAAGGCATCGAATACGGTGCTATTGGAGGAAAGCCGGCGGTATCCCTTGAGTTTGGCCAAGCAAAAGTGGTAGATGTACCACACATCCCACAGGAAAAGATGGCTGGAGATGGTAAGCGTGAGGATGCTGAGAATCACAGAGCTCAGAAAGATGCATAGGATGATGGAGAGGGAGTTGTGTTGGCATGCCTGGACGTTTAGGAAAATTACACTCTGACCTTTTTGGGCACTTGGCGAAGAGCAGGTAACGTCCATCGCGAGTCGCGGGATATTCACGGATGTGCGATTAAGCCATCGGACAAACCACGTGGCGTTGCAAGAGCACACAAACCTGTTATTATTCAGGTATAGAGTCTCCAAATGGTCAACAACGTTTTCCGGGAAGCTCGATTCTTCGATGAACTGGATGCGGTTGTAACTGAGATCCAACTCTTTTAGGTTGAATGCATCCTTTAGAAAATCCCGAGGCAGTTTCGCAATGTTGTTCTTGTGTAGAACAAGCTTTTGGATTGATTTGGTGTAGTTCGTTAAGCACTTGGGTGGGTCCGTTAGGTGATTCCCACTGAGGTCTAACAGCTGTAGGTTTTTAACATGCACAAGACCCTCCCATTCAAAAGACTTCAACCTGTTGTTAGTGATGTAGAGTTCTGCAAGGGTGTCTGGAAGACCTTCGAAAACCTCATGTGGGATGAAGTTCAGGTTGTTTTGGGAAATATCGAGAGTCTTCAAGGCCATAAGTTTCTTGAAGTAGTTGACGTACCTCGTGTCGCCATCCCTCCACAACATATCAAGACGGTTGCCTTTAAACTCCAAATGTTCCAGAGTAAAACTCTCCATTTCGGTATTCGTGGATGTGGATATCTGGTTGTCGTTCATGATTAGTTTTCTTAGCTTAACCAGGCTCTTTGTAAAGTTCAACAAGTGAGTCAAACCCTCAGCTACGAAGAAATGGCTGTTACGGCTGATGTCCAGAACGACCAAGCTGCTCAGTTCCTGGAAAGCCGAAGAGTACATCAAATCCAGACGATTGTCGGAAAAGTCCAGGTATTGTAGATTCTTCAAATGGACAAACTCAGAGCCATTCAAACTCTGGCTCATGGCGTTCCCAGAGAGATTCAAACACCTCAGCTCACCAAGATCTAGAAATCTGGAATGAAGGAAAAATATGTTATTCCTACTAATATCCAAGGTTTTCCCAAAAGAGCTACATTCGTTGTTAAAAGGACTTGTAATCCAGAGTTCCTTGTCCTTGTATTTGCAGCTGCGTGCATATTCGTCATAGAGGAAGTAGTGGATATCCTTCACTTCTCTACTATGGTACTGGGCACCTTGCGACATTGGGGAACCGTAATAATTTTGCCTGTGGTTAGAAAGCGACGTTGTGTAATCTCCTTGAGAAGGCATTGAGATTTTGTTGTCAGACAGGTTGATGATTTGGAAGCTTTTCAGTTTCTTCAGGAGACTGAGGTTCGCTAACTTTATGAAGTTTGTGCCGAGATCAATGAACTCCAGGTTACTCAAGTCAATCAATGGATTGATGTCTTGCATTTTGAGTTCTTGGAACACATACCCTCTGATTCTGAGGACCTGCAGAGATGTAAGATTTCTGAATGATTTTGAAAGGTTGAGAGATGTAGGATACACCTGGAGCTCGAAATTAAAAGACAGATCTAACTCTTTTAGATAGGGCAACAACAGCGGAAAATCGGTGGATGTTATCTCCTTAGCCAGAAAGTTGCTCGAGAGGTCTAGAAGATTAAGTCTCGTCAGGTTTTGAAACCATTCTGAAGGTATGCTTGTCAAAGAGTTACTATGAAGGCGAAGAGTCTTTAGGTTGGTCAGCGTCTTGAAGGAGTAGGGATGTATCTGAAGGGGAGCATTATTTGGGCATGGGACGCATGGGAACGGTGCATTATAACAGCGTGGACAATTCCCACTCAAGTCCAGAGTTTCCAGCTCTGTCAGGTTGTGAAAGTCCTCTTCTGTTATGGTCTGAATGTTGTTGTTGTACAGGTACAGCTCTTTGAGGCTAGATGGGAGTTGGTTGGGCACATAGGACAAGTTGTTAGACTTCAGAGAAAGCAAAGTCATCTTGTTGAGCTGCACAAACGCATCCTTTTCAATGTAGTATGACTGGTTGCAGGGGTTTCGGAAGTAACAGTTCTGGCCGAGATAGAGTCGCTGGATATTAGTCAGTTCTGTCAGATTCTCCTTGAGAATTGAGTAAATACTGTTGACCTCGAGACTCAGGAGCACTATGTTGGGAGGAAGGCCCTTGGGAATGCTGGAAAGTTGGTTCCCATCCAGGTAAAGCGACCTGAGGTTCTTTAGCTTCCAGAAAGTACCGTTGTCAATCGTCACGCTTTGGGTGCAGACGCGATCTTTGGGTCCGACCTTAATCGGCACGCAATTGCACCGGAAGTCGATCTCGGTTATATTGTGCAGTTCGTGAAAGGAATCGTTCCTGATGTGGGGGATGTGGTTGATGGTTAGTGTCAGATTGGTGGTATTCATTGGGATTCCCAGAGGAACTTCGGTTAGGTCTCGTTCAGTGCAGTTGACGCTGACCTCCGTCCCGTTACTAGCCAGAGAAACATCACACTTCAGACTTTTTGGGTACCATTCAGCGGCATCCCGCAAAGACATGAGACCGGCAAAGATCACTAATATCCTCTCTGACGCCTGAAAGAGGAAGAGAGAAAACAGATTAGCGACAAGTTTTACAAGACAATACTAATTTCAGTCTTTCTGCTTCAAAATCTGATGTTACTTGCAATTTATTTTTAATTAATTTGGAAATGTATTACACTCAAAAAAAACCAAAAAAAAAAACAGGTTAAAAACAACCCATTCACTGGTTTAAAACCAGCAAATGGGGTTGTTTTGACCCAGCGATTGGGTTAAATGTTTGATTAAATCAACCCGATTGCTGGGTTTTTCCATTTTCTACCCAACTTGGGTTGTTTTGACCTAGCGATTGGGTTGTTTTAACCCAGTGAATGGGTTGTTTTAACCCAGCGATTGGGTTCTTTTAACCTAATGATTGGGATGTTTTAACCCAACGATTGGGTTGTTTTAACCCAGTGAGTGGGTTAAATGTTTGTTTAAATCAACCCAATTGCTGGGTGTATCCATTTTCAAACCAACTTGGGTTGTTTTAACCTAGCGATTGGGTTGTTTTAACCCAATGAATGGGTTGTTTTAACCCAGCGATTGGGTTCTTTTAACCTAATGATTGGGATGTTTTAACCCAACGATTGGGTTGTTTTAACCCAGTGAGTGGGTTAAATGTTTGTTTAAATCAACCCAATTGCTGGGTGTATCCATTTTCAAACCAACTTGGGTTGTTTTAACCTAGCGATTGGGTTGTTTTAACCCAGTGAATGGGTTAAATGTTTGCTGAAAAAACCCAATTGCTGGGTTTGTCCATTTTAAACCCAACTTGTTTTTTTTTTTAACCCAGCATTCTTTAGAGTGTTGAAAATTTCCAAATTAATTAAAAAGAAATGGCTAGTAACATCACATTTTGAAGTAGAAAAGCCAAACCAGGGACAGAAGTTGAGAATTAGCACTAGCTATAAACTCTATATGCTGCGCATCATTTGCAGTACTTGTATTGTAGCTATGTCTGCGTGCATTGTCCCGGTTAAATACATTTAAAAAAAAAAAAGAAATAGAAAGACTGAAATTAGTATTGTCTTGTAAAAGGGTTTTAGCCCAGTGGTCGGATTTAATGTTTGCTTAAAACAACCCAATCACTGGGTTAAAACAACCCAATTGCTGGGTTAGTCCATTTTCAACCCAACTTAGGTTGTTTTTAACCCAGCATTCTTTAGAGTGTAGAGTTTTCTTTTGAGTGTATGTTTTAAAATGTATATTTAAAATAAACTAAGAACAACACACACAACCACTCAGTAACTAAAATACAAATCCCCCCTCCCCCAATCAGTGCACAAAATGTAAAAAATAGAAAATAAATTTACATTAAAAATTATATATTTTAGGTATATATAAAGTCAAACCGAAAATTATTCAGACATTCATTAGTGTGTGCAGGACATTATAGTTCATTTCTGTAAGTGAGGAGAGCAAAATAAAGTAAACGATTACACGATGAAAAATCTTCATACAGTAAAATTGATAACAATTTGGTCCAGACACTTTGACCTGAGCATGTTTGGCTGAAGTGTTTGTTCTTTAATTGTGACCTTTGACTCACCAAAATTAAGCATTGCTTGGTCATTGGTCCACCTAAACTGGTATTATCTAATTGTGTTCAAAAATATAACAGCTGATTGGCTGATTATAATCCATCCCTTTCTATTGAAGTTATCTGGCATTATCAAGATGAGTTTGTTCAGTTTAACTTCTGAGTTCTGGTCATATTTTATTACCATTTCTAAACTACAGCCAAAAAACTGTGATAATAGGAGAACATGTTGAAGATTTGACTGTGTCTATATATATATATATATATATAAATTATATGTTTATGAAATGTTTATATGTCAAATAAAATATTTCATAAACATATAAGCTGTCATAAGTAACAAATACAAGAAAAATAGCTCTTGGAAAATATGGACGCCTCTATTAGACCCCTTGGGAATATGATCACTGTTTTAGAGCATCTTTGTTTTGACACATAATCATTATGCGAAAGAGCTGATAAATTAATATTGAATTACTCACCATCTTCATCAGACCTGGACTTGTTTTTGAGCTTCGAGGCTGGTTGTTCTGTTCTTTATCTGGCTTGTCGAGCTGTACAAGCCTGTGTTATTAGCACAACAGGTGTTACTGACCAATGTCAGACCACAAAAAAGTACAAACAAAAGTGAGAGTGATTATATTTAAACATGACTTCCCCTTTACCTCACAAACAACATTGTTCTAAATCTTTTCTGTTGTGATTCTGCAAGTGATTATTACTCATCGACTAACTCTCAGCACTGTAATGTATGAATTATATTTCATTGCATTACATTTCATTACAATTTTGTCAGTGAAATGCCCCCATAAAGAGGAATAACATTACTTTCCTCCTTTTTCTCAAGGGACGGGTTTCTGTACTAGAGATTAGGCAAAACAGTGTAAGGGGTTTGCACGAGTTCTGCTCAGATTTCTTCATAAATGAAAGCAAAACCGCACAGAAAGTGAAGCAATTATGAAATGATCAAAAATATTATCTGTCTTCTGCACATGAGGAGAGGAAGACAAATAGGAGAAGGAAGAATATTTCAAACTATGCAATTCACACACTATTTATACATGAATTACCTACAATTAGGAAATACAACGCCTCGTTAGGAAAAGAAAGACAGCACGAGATCAGTGTTCAAGCTGAAATATTTAATGAAGATGACTCAAATAAAATACATTACAATTGTCATTTAAAGTCAACATGAATCACGATTCATCCGTGCACGTTTTTTCCTTAATAAACAACAAATTTGTCAAAATGCTTCAGAAACGATTTATCCACCACTTTTCACAAGGGATAAAATCCTACAAATTTCAGCCAAAACGACGCTTCATGCTGACTTTAAATTATTTCAGTAAATGTTTGAATTAGCAAATAAAACATAATTAGAGTTTACAGAGTGTATCGTGGCTAAAATGTGAAAGTTATGCCGACTGAAATCAACACATGGAGCAGAAAGGATGCATCTATCAGGTGGTGTGGTTTATATTATAGATATATATCGCCTTTTAAAAATTCTATGCATTGTGGAATACTTCCATTTTACATATTACACAAAATATACACAAGCACTGTTATCACAGTGGATTGCAATGGCCAGATTATCTTGATGACAAATGTGATATATGGCTTTACTATGGCTAAATAAAAGCTGTGATTCTTGACATATGGCCATTGCTACAACAGCAAATGTAGTTTTGCTTTGGTCATCAAAATAACTTTCCAAAGCCTCCACGCAAAAAGAATATAAAGTGACTTCCTGAATCGATTCAACTCCGACTAGCACTTTGAAATGTCCTTCCGCTGCTTTAAAAAAACAATATCATCAGAGCAAAAAAGCCCCGCACATGCAGTCTTGAGAAATTGCACACAAATGTGGCTAAAATAGACGTATTAAGTGACCAGTGCAAGAGCAATGCACAGTTTGTGTGTCATCCAAAAGAGTAAAGAGATGGACTTGCCTTGTTCCAATGCTTGACATGAATGTGCTGACTTTAGTAACGTCCAAACGTCTGTCACTCACTTACACTTCAGAAGATTAAAGTCACCAAAAAATCCCTCAGTTTACTTTCTTAGTGCACTTTTGTTATAGAGTCCTGCAGGATGACGTATGTTTGTCGGCCAAAACCCAGAAACCAGTTGCATTTTAGCACTTCCAGTCCCATCGTCCTGAAATCTACTGTGCTAGAATATTCTCCATAATACATCTCATGAGAAAGATTGAGATTCAGATCATGGTTTGTTATAAGATCGTGATATGAAATTTTAGTCCAAACATCTAAAAATTCTTAAAACAAGAAGTATTTACTAGACAAGCAAAAGTAATTGTCTTGTTTTGGGGGAAAATAACTCTAAATGAAGAGAGTTTTTGCTTAAAATAAGATAAATAATCTGCCAATGGGGTGAGAAAAATAATCTTAATTCAAACAGAACACAAGATTTATTATTATTTTAAGCAAAAACTCTCTTAGTTTTGAGTTCTTTTTTTCCAGAACGACAATAATTTGTACTTGTCTAGTAAATGTTTCATAATGTAAGAATTTTTTGATATTTTGACTATAACAAGACAAAAATACTAAGTAAGAAAATCATTTTTTTCAGTGTAGCTCAAGATATTTTCATGTTTTATTCTATGACATAAAATACATCATTAAAACCTTCTTGTAATTTAAAGCTTTTACTTTAAGGTAATCTTTACGGTACTTTTACTCAAGGTACCCTGCCTTGAAAAAGTGTCTAAATGGGAGATGCTCCGATATGAATTTTCATATGAAGGCTTTTGTCGAAACGCCTCAATACTAAATTCCATTATTCTGTATCCCTTTCCACCGATACGCAAGAAAAAAACGCCAATAAAACGTCTGCACCAGCAAAATGTGAAAACCAAAAAAACCTACCACATGAAGAACTTGTTACCATAGCATGTCCCAATTCGTTACGGCCGGACGAGCCCCCATTTGTTATGACCGGTTATTAGAAAACGATGTTGACGTGAAATTAGTTGGTAAAAGAACATCCGCCCCAGCCGACAGATCACCAAAGACAAGTCTAAATTACACAAACAGTATACATTTATTTAACCCCTTAACTGTCACCTTTTATTTGATGGCCTTTTTTCATATCCTATATTTTAGTAATCATATATTAGGTATCATTCGAAAGCGTACACACTCAAAATTCATCATGTGAAAATATGAAAAATCGTACATTGCGTTACCATGGAAACGGTGCTCAAATTTCTTCTAGCAGGCTCCTCCCCCTAGTGGGCAGTGTCATGTTTCATATTACTTTATAATCAAAATCTTATCTAATCCTGGCAAAAACATATCATCGGAAAGGTCAGAGTCTCAAGGTTCCATATTTGGTGACTGTTTTGTGATGGAAGTGATATTTGGACAGAAATGTTCAGGAAAATGCAACAAAAAAAAACAATCAATGGAATGTGGATGACACCCAGTGGCTATTTTTGGTACTGCGCCTAAATAAAATCTCATGGGAACTTCAATTTTTGTGACTTCAACTTCAAATTTGGAACACAACTTGGTTAGACACATGGCTCTGAATTTATAGTAACTTTTGAGTCAATTTTTTTTAAAATATATATTGTATTAAAAAAAATTAGTACAGTATTTTTCCTTTACAGTTAATTTAAATGTCTAGGACTTTTTCATACTTTCATATTTTGAGGTTTAAATAATTTAAACTGAGGTTTATATTACAATGCATTCTTGAATTACAGCTATTTAAGTTTGGATAGTGCATTTTCATGTCTATTCTCAAAGGGGAGTGACAGTTAAGGGGTTAAGATGGAAAAAGTGACTAAAGGAGCAATGGCTCCAGGGTGCCAACATAACAAACAAAAGACACGTACAAATTACCTTATAGACAAAACAAAATTACAAAGAAACTTCCCTATCTCCCTAACAATAATCAAATCCCAAACCAATTTAAAATATATGGCAGGACACCCCTACGCTCCTAAAACATAAAATGAACCCAATTAAATCATCATAATCGATCAAACGAACAGTCAACTGAAGAATTTGGGATCTGTCAATGGAAGAAGGCATCCGGAGTGAATGAAGCTCCCCATCTTCGATAAGCTCCGCCCTTTTAAAGTGACACGTCAGTAGATCCGCCAATCAGACTCCTCCAAAAAACAGCCAATCCCTGAGTAATCATCTGAAGTGTCTCAGCGGAAGGAAATAATACATTATTTATCACCTTTTGTATATCGGACAAATTTTCTTATCGGCCCGATAACGTTAACATTAAAAATATAGCAGCAAGCAGCAATTATCGCGGGTCAAGCTTTTAAAGGCCTTTGAGCACAAGTGTGTAAAAATACATTACGTTTTATTGAGCAAGCATGTTACCACATAAATCAAGGAAGGAGAAGAGCATTTACAGCCAATTTACCATAGGAATTAAAGTTATAGCCCCACTTATGGTCTAATCTCCATAAACATTTGTATGCTTGTTTAGAATCATATGTCGCATGTTCTCACCAATTTTCAAGAAGTTTCGAGTTTTCACTTAGAAATGATATGCTTTTGGGTGGATTCGCCCATTTTCAATCCAACGTTCAATTATGATTTTTTTTGTTGATAATTATGCCCGTAGAGAGTCCCGAGAATGTGTTCCACAGGTTTTATATGAGGTTGAGCCAAACACCTATGACTGTTTTTTAAATGATTTCCAATGTTTAATGATGGACAGTGGCGGTCCTAGAGGCAAAGTTGCTCAGAATGAGGAGTTCTACCATGTGGTATGAATGCCGTTGGTGTGTGCCGAAAATCGCTTGGTCCCCGGAGGACGATTTCTTTTGTATTTCCCACAGGCCTCTAGGGCTGTGAGTCAAACAGTCCCAGCGAGTTTCGCTCTGATCTGCCTCCGTTAACCTTGTCTGACAACGGACCAAATTTCATTGGTCATCACCGGCCACATTTTTAAAGATGGGCAAATGTCCTCAAAAGAAGTCTTGGAAACCTGGACAAAGAAACTGCATGCCACTTTTCAAGTCAATCAGACCTAGGGTTGCATAGTTATATCCATTTTTTGTTATAGCGCCACCAAGTGGCCAGTCGCCATGTGCTTTTCCACACGACCACAGAATGAGCTCTTACATAGCCACACCAAGTTTGGTGAAAATATCTAATTCCGTTCACAAATTATAGCCATTTGAGTTAAAGTGGCTCCGCCCACCTTGCACAATTTGGCGGCCCTTAGAGACCGTGAATCGAAATTTTAACTTTTTTTTTGTGATAACTATTGACAATTAGACTGCAGAAAATCGTGTTGCACTGGTTTGGTTCCGATCGTGCTAAAAGAGTTCCAAATTTCAATGGATTCCAGCGATATGAGCCTTCGTCTAACAAGTTACAAGCAAATTTCACACTTTTGAGCGTGGTAGCGCCCCCGTCAGGCCGATTTGGGTGAGCTTTGGTGTCGTTATAGACAGTGTGAGTACTACCAGCCCTCAAAGTTTCTCTACGACTTACGGTTTGGTCTGCCCGATCTTTTTTAGGGGTGAATGCTGATCTTTGGAATAAGGTTTCAGCGCTACATCCGTTACTGATATGGTGCCGATATATTGTGCATCCCTATATTAAACTCATCTACTTACAAGTCGTTTAGCAGTTTATAATCACGCTCTTGCAAACTATTCTAACTCAAACATTCAAGGGAAACGTTTTTAAGTAAAGACTGAAATAGCCAATGAAGATTAATAAAGTCATGCGATAGTGATGTAGTTTGTTTATAGCCTACGTTCACTGCAAAAAACGCTCTTCTTACTCAGTATTTTTGTCTTGTTTCTAGTCCAAACATCTAACAATTCTTAAAACAAGAAGTATTTACTAGACAAGCAAAAGTAATTGTCTTGTTTTAGGAATGAATAACTCAAAATGAAGAGAGTTTTTGCTTAAAATAAGATAAATAATCTGCCAATGGGGTGAGAAAAATAATCTTAATTCAAACAGAAAACAAGATTATTTTTCTCACCAAAAACTCTCTTCATTTTGAGTTATTTTTCCCCAAAACAAGACAATAATTTGTACTTGTCTAGTAAATGTTTCTTAATGTAAGAATGTTTAGATATTTTGACTAGAAACAAGACAAAAATACTAAGTAAGAAAAGCATTTTTTGCAGTGTGTAGCTTTTTACTTCTGCCGATTGTATTCAGGCTTCAAAAGTTGTGTTCGTATGTGAACTAAATGTGTAAGCATCATAGGCTTTTGTTGGTCACAGAGATTCTTTTCTGAAGTAATCCCAAAGCCAATGGTAAAGCCATATTGGGTTTTTTATATGTCCAGGGAACCAATGGTGGTGCATTGCAAACGTACGGGTTTGCCTACAAAAATACAGCATCACTGCAGCGCTAACAATAAATCCCTTTTATTGTCCAGCTCAACCACCAGACTTCATCCTCGTACGTAATGCCCAGTCTTCGCAATCCAATAAAAAAACACAAAATGTCACGTTATGGAAGTAAAATGAGTTTCGTGTTGACTTTAAGAATGGCAGGGTTTAATCAGCTCCGTCCAGAGTCGACTGGTTGATTATGACCATCTACATACTTGAAGCAGTTTCCATAAAAAGTGTCAATGCTCCCTGAGCCAATAGTTGTCTTATTAAGATTCGCTTTCTGCCTCCCTGAGGCAACCAGAGCCGGGGTCGTTTGAGGCCAAGTGCAAGAAGAAACAGGGAAGAATTCAAGACCTCCGATCACCTCTGGTTTGGCACATAGGAAACTGTGCTATGGATGAATATGGACGTATCGTGAGAGTAGAAGACGATTCTTCGGTTTTACCTCCATCTGCAGCATGCTAGACTGGGGGAGAAAAAAGAGAGGGATAAATTAGTTGGCCGGTATTATGTCTCGTAATTTCATGCTTATGAATCTCCAGCTTATCCTGATTTAGCACGATAATGTAATGACGTCCGTTATAAGCCTGTGATATTTGAGAAACGGTCTACGCAAGGCTTAATGGAATTATAATTAGGAAAATGACGTCCCACTTCCATGATTTAAAGGTCATTTGCATTGGTAGTGCAACATATAGTACTGCAAAAGCAAATATTAAAATATATTGTTTGTCTTAAGTATTCAGTATTATCCCTACTGACTTCGTAAGGAAAGCCCAATCTATTCAGTGCAAAAAATGCTTTTCTTACTCATTTGAGAAAAATAATCTTGTTTTCTGTTTGAATTAAGATTATTTTTCTCACCCCATTGGCAGATTATTTATCTTATTTTAAGCAAAAACTCTCTTCATTTTGAGTTATTTTCCCCAAAACAAGACAATTACTTTTGCTTGTCTAGTAAATACTTCTTGTTTTAAGAATTTTTAGATGTTTGGACTAGAAACAAGACAAAAATACTGAGTAAGAAGAGCATTTGCAGTGTGAATTTAATTTCCTACCGTCTGGACCTACTGGCAACAGGTATAAACATTAATTTATGTTTTCCTTGTTAAATTCTGGTATGGGAGGAGTTGTAGGGAGTAGGTAGACTTTTGGGCTGCTGTGGTCTTGTCTTGTGTTGTTTTTTAGGTGTTTTTTAACACATACAGTGTGCTGGTCTGGTTGCAAAGCAAATTGCCCTTTGGGGACATAAACAAATAAAGTGAAAGTATTCACCCCCCTTTAATATGACACTCCTTCTGCTTGCCTTCTGGTTGTAAGTCACATAACTAGTTAAGTTGCTTTCGTGTAGTCAAGGACTTTCTATTGATTGTAGCATAAGTGAGTCAGCACTGTGGAAGACCATGAAGAAAAGAAAAAACGCCAAGCAGGGCCACAAAAAAGTAATTGCAAAGCTCCAGGCAGGGGAGGATTTCCATGTTATTGAGCTTCCCTTGGAGTAGCAGTTAAATCAATAATTAAGAAATGGAAAAATATGACACAGCAGTAAATGCTCTCTAAAGAGAGCAGGACGTCCTCAAAGCGGTGCGTCATCGTACAAAGAGGATATCTGAAGGAGTTTGCCAGTCAAATTAAATCAGTAAACTAAATTCATCTTTTCACTGTAGAGGAAAGACAGAAGCTCATTCGAAGTGGATTTAGATCATTTATACTGTTTAATTCAGCTCAGAGGGACAAGAATGAGTTTAACCTGCTGTTACACATGAAAAAATAATGTATGTTTTTAAACATAGAAAATGTAATATGGCCTATTGATATTTTAAAATTATTTTATACATTTAAATGTGAAATTATAACCACCAATAGGTGGCAGCGAGTCTGACCTATTGATTGAGTCATTGAATCATTCATTCAACCGATTCATTCAAACAGCTGATTCGTTCAGGAACGAAGCATTTGACTGTCTTAATGAGTGAGTCACTGAATCATTCATTCAACCCATTTGTTCATTCAGTAACAAAACGCCGCCGTGTGTCACTCAGAGATGCAAAACAGATCCGTGGCTTTGACTGGAACATTTTTGTCGGGGGAAATAGAGCAAAAACAGGCAATATTGTGTCTAAAATGTAGTGACTTAATATTAATTCTTGAACTTCGAACTGTTATATAAAATCAAAATCTCATTTGTAATCATGCTGATATTTGGAGAATAAATGGCACTCTTCATGTGATACAGATTAACCTTATTATATGATATACATACAAAAGACATAGAGGTATTTTTGCCCTTTATTTTGAATATTGAGGGTATTTTAAAAGCACTTTTAGTAGAGTAAATTACAGTGAAAATATGCACTATACATGGGCAAGCACATTAGTCTACTAACTAGACTACGTCACTAGATGTGTTTTTGTAAAGTCAAGTGACAATCGATAATGCCAGATTGCACAACCCCCTAGCCAGAAAAAACTAAACTATCAGACTGAAAACAAGTTTAGCATAAGCCAAATACTGCACATCATCAGAAATACACCATCTCTACTGTAAATGATGCTGTGAGGATATTCTCTGCTTATTAGAGTAGAGGATCAAATTAATGCAGCAAAATATGGAGAAATCATGAAGCAATACCCAATGGAGTCAGCAAGACACCTGGAACCTAGAGAAAATGTGTTTTCTCCAGCAAAACAATGACCCCAAGCACAAAGCCAAAGCCAAAGGTACACAAGAATGACTTCAAACCCACAACCGATATCCTTGAGTGTGCAAGAATCCAGACCCTATTGTTACATGGTCTTTTTTATTCATCCTGAATGAACTACAGCATCACACAGATTAAAGCTATAACTGGGGGTGAAAACTTATGCAATTTATGTTTAGGTTTAATTTTTTAGATGAATGAATATTATTCAGTTGATCAAATAAATCCCTGTGATTCCATGTTGTAGAAAAATAAATTGCCAAAGGGATGAGTAGCTTAAAGCTTGAAATGCTAGAGTTTAAAGGACGTATAGTCAATCAAATCAGGTTAACTTTAGTTTCAAAATTAGGGCTACAAAAAACCTAAACCTGTGCTCAACTTTCAACTAAATGTTAAAGTTGCATTGCAAAACCTCCAATGCATTGATCAACAATGCAAGCCTGCAATTTCTATGAAACAAAAGATAATTTTGTCATCAGGTTAAGTAAATGTCACATTTAAAGAGGTGGTAAAACACATTCTTTCGAAGGCTTGATTGTGTTTGTGGGCTGCACTGTAACATGTGTTCCTGCTTCGTTTAAAAAAAATATATTTTTTTCTTATATTTTATCTTTATTCTACACTGCTCTGTCCCTCTTTGTAAAAACAGTCTGATGGTTTCCGTGTTCTAGCTGGCCCAGTGTGTTCTGATTGGCTAACCGCCAGAGAACGCCCAGAACGAACACTATTGGCTTGACTATAGTAGCCGAATCAAACACAGAACCATGTATAGCATGCCTGTAGATTAAAGCTCTAATCAAAGAATAATTTACACTAATTCCAAGCAAGTTCGCTGTTGAGATTTAAAAGTTTGTAACGTTAGGTGTTTGTCAGATAATGTTAAGCATGAATGAGCATTTAACAAATTGGTTTGCAAAACCAAACAGCGTTGTCATTTGTTTACTTCCTTGTTACAACACATACAATTACCATACGAACTATTACAGGACAACACATCGACAAAAAATAAATCATACTTACAGGCTGTGGCCTGTTTTTAAAGTTGTAACTGCTCCATCTTTCAGGACAAGCCGTTGTGCGAATCCTGCATTGAACTCGCGACGATTGTGGAAGCTTTCCTCCGTAAAATGTGCAGCTCATAGAGCGAGATTTGGGTAATAATTATGAGGGACCGAGTTAAAAATTAATTTTAAGCATTGATCCCTAACTCCCCCGTCCCTAGGAAGGCGGAACAAAGTGGACCTGCAACCTACATGAAAATAACAGCGTTTCGTCGGCATTGCGCAACACTCCAGCCTACTAACTATACCACAACAACTCTTTTCCACAGCAATAAAAAATGGCCCCGCCCCCCTTATTTAATATTGTCGGAGGAGGGGTTTATGTAAATATTGGGGTTAGTGATGTCAACAACCCTGGAGGAATGTCTGTAGTCCCTACCAGCCTTTGCTGCAGTCCTTAGAAATAGATTTCTTAAAAAGCAAAATATCCCTTTGCTTTAAACTTGTCCCTTAGCGTTGTAATTTTGCAGATGTTGTTTATGCTCAAACAGCAACATTACACACTAGCTAAAGTTAGAAAAGTCGTGTTTTACCACCCCGTTAGCTTGTTAACCACAAAGAACCACAGTGCTATAGCAACACCAAAGTCATGGGTTTGATTCCCAGGGAAAGCAAGAACTGATAAAAAGTGTACCTTCAACACAATGTAACTCGCTTCTGCCAAATTCATGAATGTAAATGTAAACAAAAGCCTGCGGTACCTGTAGTTTCTCTGATCTTGGGCAACCTTTGGCATCCCTCTCGGCCTGATTCGGTGCCAGCTTGTCCGTGGTGTTTCCGCAAAAACGTTCCATCTACGTTCGGATTTGGACCGCCTTTCAGAGAAGATTCGCCGTGCATGTGGACGCTATCTACCGTGCACAGTGGAGAGTCCATCGGCGTTGCAGAGCTACTGCTTCCCGTACTACATCCGGCATCAATGGACGAACATTGGGAACTCTGGAGCGAATGAACACCCTCACTCTGCAAAGACGACATCCTTTTGGACAAATGGTATTCGTACAACCGTGTCACTTCTTGATCGGATGAAGCTGCTTTGCTCTGTTGATGTTCGCTTCGGGCTCGCTCGATCAGATATTGTTCTTTGGCGGGGGAACTTGGGTTCAAGTCTGTAGAGTCCGCTAAAGTGACTTGCGTTACCCTGTCTGCGTGCAATGGATCGCTTTCGCCAGCCACCTCGGAGTAAATGTGCTCTTCGGATTTATTATTTAGAATCATATGCAATCGTTGATTGCTTTCGTGAAATGCATAAGACATCCTCTCCAAGTCAAAGGGACCCGATCGCTGGGAATCTCGCCCGTTGAAGTTGTTGTAAATCCCAACAAGATCCTCAGATTCTCCGATCTGATGGGCTTCTGAGCCTGAGCTCATCCCACCATCTTGCTCTTCAATCGTTGGCATTCCCATCATCACATCCCTGTGCATTTTGTTAAAGTAGTCCGTCAACGATTTGGTTTCCATCGTTTCTGGTTCCATCTCGAAGTGATCCGAGCGAAGCGTGCCGACCGCAGAGGACTGGGGATCATCTAAAGAAGCTCGGACGCTACACGCCGCCAAACGAAACTCGGTCTCCTCTTCGGCTAGAGTTTGGTAGCCTTCTGCAGTGGCTACAAACATTTTCAGAGAGTTTTCAGAGAGTTTCTGAGCTGCAGCCAGCTCTGAGCTCTCCGTCATTTCGGACGAATTTGTCTCATTCCCAGAATCAGAAGAGGACTCGGGGCTAAAGGACCGAGATATTTCTACACCTGTGTGTCACAAAGAGACAAACATTTTAGCCAGCACACTATACGCATCACCACACGTACTGTATACTTTAAAATAGTTTATTTGTACAAAACGTCAAAGGCTATGAAATGCAGCATAAATAATGAAATACATGAACAAAAATGAAGCACAAATCATAATGAGATCACATTGCTAACAAAACAAATGCACACACACAATACATGGGGCTTGCATTGAAGACAATGGAATACGGAGAAACGAAAACCAACATAAAAGAATGGTTGGAAGGTCCTACGACGTCAATGAATAAACGTTACTATAGTGTAAGAACCTGAACTATTGTCCGATTGTGGGTGAGATTGTTCCTCAGAGGCCGCCAAGGCCTCAAGAGCTTGTAATGTGGAGACGACAGCGTCGTTGAACACTTCCTCGCTCCCACCAGCCACTTGTGTCGGAACCGAATCTATCAGAGACACAGGGATGTCATTTTTTAGCAAAGCCATGCTTTTACGGTCTTGGTGGTCATCTTCATCTGAGCTATCTCTGAATCCGGGCGGTGGAGCGGCTATTGCCAAGTTTAGCGACTCCAACAGGTCATCGTTGTCCTCCTCATCGCCGCCTTCTGGAGGAGGCGGAAGTGAGGTAAGGTCGATAATATCATCGCTCGATTCTGAGAGCGATAGGAGAGAGTGTGCTTTGTCCTTCATCTCCCCCATCATCATCATCATCATGTCCTCCTCGCAACTAATGTCGTCGTCGTCTTCGGCGTCATCCGTAGTCTCGGCGTAGCAGATATCGTGCAGCAAAGGCTCCTCGATGCCTTCCGTTGTACCAAAAATCTTGGCATCACCGTAGACCATGTGGGAACCGTACTGGAATCCGTCGACCTCCATCGATGCCTCCAGAGGCTTGTAGTCTTTCTGCTGCGCGTACATGTACCGGTGTTCCTCTAGCACTTCTGGGATGTCCTCCATCAGTCTTTGGTATCCCAAGTTCTGAGGGTTCACGCATTCCAGCGGAGGATCGCCAAATATAAAGGACACCTTGGCGCTTCTGGGGGACTCTTGGGGTTTGCTTTTTGGGATACTAAAGTAGGGCTGTGGATGAATGTGGCTTCCTCTGCTCGCCCTCTCCGCTTTCTCTTCCATGTGCATGCGATGCGACTGGTGGATTTCAGAGACATTGGGGGCGATATCACACTCTCTTCGCCCACAGATGGCGTACTCAGGGTGGGACTCATCGCATCCACCATAGGAACTGTAATTCCAGTCGATTGCCTGGTAGTTGTGCTTGAGCCTTGAGTCATGTCCTTAGATAAACCAAAAAGAGAAGACACCAATGTCAACGTGTTATTGAAGAGTATAAAGTTTATAAAGTTTATGATCAAAACAAGAACACATATCTGTCGGGTGGGGAAAATAATCTTGTTTTCCCTTTGAATTAAGATCATTTTTATAATACCATTGGCAGATATTTGTTCTTGTTTTAAACACAAGCTCACTTCAGCTTCTCCAGTAAATGTGCCTTAATATGTGTGCTGGAGAACAAGACCAAAAACACTGAGGAAGAGCTTGGTTTTGCAGTGATAATGGATATTTAGTGAATGAATGAATATATACACATATATACATATATATATATATATATATATATATATATATATATATATATATATATATATATATATATATATATATATATATACACACACATATATAATATATATATATATATATATATATATATATATATATATATATATATATATATATATATATATATATATAATATATATATATATATATATATATATATATATATATATATATATATATATATATATATATATATATATATATATATACACACACACACATATATATATATATATATATTAAATTAAATAATTTATGGAAATATTATTATTATTTTTACATTTTGCTTTATTCCTATATTCTATGTGTTCCTATTGTATTCATACACTACTTGATAGTTTATTATAATAAACTTTTTCTTATATACTGTACATTTATGTCCATAATTACATCTCAATGTCCATAACTACATCACATCACTATGTAATATGTATGACACAAATGAATAACCTTGAGAAAGTTAGGAACCACTGCCATCTGTCAAACTAACTTATGAATTGTTGGATATGATCAAATCACCTTCAAATCAAGTCATCTTTATTTATATTGCGCTTTTTACAAGTCCAATAGTTTCAAAGCAGCTTCACAATGTTAACAGGAAGATATTGCAACAAAATTTCAATCAATTATCACATAGTGTCAATGTGAGCAGATCGGTGATGAAGTTGAATATTTAGGCGTTCCCAAAATGAATGCGCTCTGACCTGCAGTGTTACTGTTGTTGGCCATGTTGAAGATGGACCTCCGTGAGTCGACCAGAAGTCTGTAGTAACCGGCCGTCAAACACGCCAGGTTCATCGCATCACTGGACTCCATTATAAGTGTGATGGGCTTCAAAAACAAAGGATATTTAGCATAAATTAAATTATAGTAGCAAACAACCTTGCACACCTTATTGCTCTTAATTAAAGGATTAGTTCACTTTTAAATAAACTTTTGCTGATAGTTTCCTCACCCCATGTCATTAAAGGTGTCCATGTCTTTCTTTCTTTTCAATGGAGGGACAGAAAGCTCTCGGACTAAATATAAAATATCTTAAACTGTGTGTGAAGATGAACGGAGGTCTTACGGGTGTGGAACGACATTAGGGGGAGGAGTTAAGAGTGTTGCCACAGTTACTTTGAAAAAGTAATCTGATTACTCCTTTAAAAAGTAACTTAGTTACTTTACAGATTTCTTGATTTTAAAAGTAACTAAGTAAGATTACAAGTAACTTTATTAGTTACATTCAGCAGTTTCTGACAACACCGCTGCCGCCTCAACACAGAAATGACGACCGTTTTTACCAACACTCACTTTATTGGGAGTGCATTTTTAACAGTTACGTCAACAACGTATCTCCTGAGATTTTAAGTTGAAATTAAAAAACATTTGCTGAAAAAATACTCTCCCCGAGACGAAATAAGAAAGCAAAAATATTTATTTTGTACTAAGAAAAATGACTAAAATAGTAGCTCACAGTGACTTGGATAAATTACTTTAATCTGATTACTCACTACTGGAAAATGTAGTCAGATTAGAGTTACGCGTTACTGGCATTACTGATCATTAATGACAATTTTCATTTTTGGGTGAACTAACCCTTTAATGTAAGAATTTTAATCTTAAAACAGGACAAAAATACTAAGTAAGAAAAGCATTATTTGCAGGGTATTGTTTGTAACTATTCATCTGCACTGCAAAAAATGCTTTTCTTACTCAGTATTTTTGTCTTGTTTCTAGTCCAAACATCTAAAAATTCTTACATTAAGAAACATTTACTAGACAAGTACAAAATTCTTGTCTTGTTTTGGGGAAAAAATAACTCAAAATTAAGAGAGTTTTTGCTTAAAATAAGATAAATAATCTGCCAATGGGGTGAGAAAAATAATCTTGTTTTCTGTTTGAATTAAGATTATTTCTCTCACCCCATTGGCAGATTATTTATCTTATTTTAAGCAAAAACTCTCTTCATTTTGAGTTATTTTTTCCTCAATTACTTTTGCTTGTCTAGTAAATACTTCTTGTTTTGAGAATTTTTAGATGTTTGGACTAGAAACAAGACAAAAATACTGAGTAAGAAAAGCATTTTTTGCAGTGTAGCCCAAAAAACATTTGGTTATACTTACAAAATCTCTGAATGTCATTGCAAAATGTGCAGTTCTCGGTGTCATCCGACGCACCTTAACATCCAGGACGTGGAGCTCCACCCGAACGTTCCTCTCGTCCTCCGTGAACATTTCGATCCGGTTTACGTGGCTGAAATCGGCCAGAAGTGCCACCAGATTTGTTTTGGTGTTGATCACATGACTGATGCCATATCGCGGCCCCACGAGCAGAGTCACCTCTGTGTGTTTCTCTCCTTGCTGTCGGATCACAAACCACATCTGCTTACACATGTTCAATATGGCTTCTCTAAATAAGGGGAATGAGTCATAATAGGGGGAACTATATACAGTATGTAAATGCAAAAATATCTACAATGCATGCAGGGATCAACGATGAATATTTAAAGGGATAGTTCACCCAAAAATGTGGTGAAATATTTACATAGATGCCTCATTCGACTGATCCACACAGGCACTAATGAGCCTTCTATGTAAATATATCTCTATGATAGCGCTGGTATTTTGACCGTACTCACCGGAAATAATGGCGCTGGGATTACTAGATAAGATTCGTCTGATATGAGATATAAAATAACACAAATACTGTTGTGTTTCGGGCATCAGTGTGTCTCCACGAGCCTCAGGGTTTAATATGGATTCGTATGTCTGTGTGTTTTTCACTCTCATAGAAATACACCCCATTGACATGCATTATACGAGCAGCGGCTGAGTTAAAAATCTTCATTTGTGTTCTCCTGAAGAAACAAACACACCTATGATGCCCTGAGGCTCGGCAGATAAACATCACAGGCTCATTTATGGCTGAACTATCCCTATAATCACTTGCTCCATTGATCTACATATTTATTGTTATTATTAAAATGAAAGTACAGTGTATGATTGCTTATAATATCACACATTTCATTTGTGTCTTGAAGGCGTGTCACTTACGACCAGCGTGGACTTGAACACTCGTCCTCCGTACAGCCGCAGATCGCTCAGGTATTTCAGGTAATGCACCTTCGCCTGAAGAGCCGTGAGCTGAGGGAACACAGAGCAACGATTAGGGAACTGAGAGCGGAAAGTACATGAATAGCATTCTCCTTCTTCCTGTTTTTAAATATGTACCTCTGAGAAAAAACATACAAGCTCTAGTTTATTAGGTCTACTCGCCAAGTAAGACTCAACTTACTAGAGGTTTGTCTAAATCAGTTGATCCCAATTTTTTTCATCCAAATAATATGTGTGTGTGTGTGTGTGTGTGTGTGTGTGTGTGTGTGTGTGTGTGTGTGTGTGTGTGTGTGTGTGTGTGTGTGAATATATACAGTATATATGGATGAAAATTGTATTTTATATTTTTGTATCCATATCCCTACACATATATATATATATATACACACACAAAAGGTCATTGCAAAAGAGGCTGGCTGTTCACAGAGCTCTGTGTCCAAGCACATTAATAGAGAGGTGAAGGGAAGGTTAATAGATTAAGTAAAATTAATAGAAATATTAATAGAGAGGCGAAAAGATGTGGTAGAAAAAATTGTACAAGCAATAGGGATAACCGCACCCTGGAGAGGATTGTGAAACAAAACCCATTCAAAAATGTGGAGGAGATTCAGAAAGGGTGGACTGCAGCTGGAGTCAGTGCTTTAAGAACCGCTGCGCACAGACGTCTGCAGGACACGGGTTTCAGCTTCACATTCCTGGAGTCAAGCCACTCTTGAACAACAGACAATAAAAGTAATATTCTAATTTTCTGAGATACTGAATTTGGGATTTTCCTTAGTTGTCAGTTATAATCATCAAAATTAAAAAAATTAAAAACATTTGAAATATATCAGTTTGTGGAATGAATGAATATAATATACAAGTTTCACTTTTTGAATGGAATTAGTGAAATAAATCAACTTTTTGATGATATGAGATTTTAATTATATGACCAGCACCTGTATGTATGAATGTATGTTTGTCTGCATGTATAAACATTTTTCCAAATTTGAACTAGAAGTAATTTTGTCTATAAAATATTTGCATATATAAATATTTAATTGAATTAAATATGTTTACTGTAAAAATAAGGCATATTTGCACACAGCATTAGTTTTTGCTATGATACTGTTCAACTGAATCGTGAAGTCTCACTCATATCATGACGATCCTAATCCATGAATCTGGATTCTCAAAGGCAGCTCAAAAGATTATTTTGGTTCCACTGTTCACATGCACATCAAGCTGTGAAAGCCTTCTCACCTTTTTCCCCGGAGGCACCAGGTTCTGGTTGGTTTTCAGGATGTGTGTGAGAGCTTTCTTGATGTTCTTCTCTTTCATGCTGGACAGAACCGCTGGAGGCAGGAACTGCGCCAGACCCCACTCCTTCCTACACACACACACACACACACACACACACACACACACACACACACACACACACACACACACACACACACACACACACACACACACACACACACACACACACACACACACACACACACACACACACACAGCTCAATTCAAAAGCCTTTCATCACTTTTCATTATTTAAAGGAACGGTGACCAAAAAATGAAATTCTGTCATCATTCACTCGCCCTCGCTGATCCTAACCTTATTCTCTTCCCTCAGTGAAACACAAAGGAAGAAAATATGAGCTTAAAGTTATTTATACAGCCGAGCCCAAGTCCTTTCACGTCTTTACAGCCGATAAGGGTTAATAACTGATTGCTGAACTCACTCGATGTACTTCAGAGAGACCTTCTGCGTCTGTTTGGTGCTGAGCGTCAGGATGTACATCTGAAGAGCGGCCAGCCGGAGCGCCGTGTCGTATTTGAGCTCGGAGCCGAAGCGCTCCTGAACCACGTCCTTACAGCTCTGCAGAAACACACAACAAAGATGCGTCAAACACACGTCAAACACGCGTCAAACACACGTCAAACACACATCAAACACGCGTCAAACACGTCAAACACGCATAAAACGCGTCAAACACGCATAAAACGCGTCAAACACACATCAAACACGCGTCAAACACATCAAACACGCGTCAAACACACGTCAAACATGCATAAAACACGTGTCAAACACATGTCAAACACACATCAAACTCACATCAAACACGCGTCAAACACACGTCAAACACGTGTCAAACACGCGTCTAACACACATAAAACACGTGTCAAAAACATGTCAAACACACGTCAAACACGTGTCAAATACGCATAAAACACGCGTCAAACACACATAAAACACGCGTCAAACACACAACAAACGCGTCAAACACACATCAAACACGCGTCAAACACACATGAAACGCGTCAAACTCACATCAAACGCGTCAAAAACACGTCAAACAGGTGTCAAACATGCGTCAAACATGCGCCAAACACGTCAAAAACACGCATCAAAGACACGTCAAACACGCATTAAACACACATCAAACACACAATACACACGTCAAACACATGTCAAACACACGACAAACACGTGTCAAACACACCCCAAACATGCGTCAAACACACGAAAAGCACAAACACGTGTCAAACACACAACAAACACATGTCAAACACACCCCAAACACACACCAAACACACAACAAGCACAAACACGTGTCAAACACACCCCAAACATGCGTCAAACACACAACAAGCACAAACACGTGTCAAACACACAACAAACACATGTCAAACACACCCCAAACACGCGTCAAACACACAAGCACACAACAAGCACAAACACGTTTCAAACA
The DNA here is from genome assembly GCF_024679245.1 of Pseudorasbora parva. Taxonomy (NCBI): domain Eukaryota; kingdom Metazoa; phylum Chordata; class Actinopteri; order Cypriniformes; family Gobionidae; genus Pseudorasbora; species Pseudorasbora parva. The sequence continues at coordinate 52,742,770 of NC_090176.1, forward strand.
CACGATAAACACACATCAAGCATGTGACAAACAGACAACAAGCAAGCCCCACAAGCACACAACAAACACGCTACAAACACACGACAAACACACAACAAACATGCGTCAAACACACAACAAACACGTGTCAAACACACAACAAACACATGTCAAACACACCCCAAACACGCGTCAAACACACAAGCACACAACAAGCACAAACACGTTTCAAACACACGATAAACACACATCAAGCATGTGACAAACAGACAACAAGCAAGCCCCACAAGCACACAACAAACACGCTACAAACACACGACAAACACACAACAAACATGCGTCAAACACACGACAAACACACATCAAGCATGTGACAAACAGACAACAAGCAAGCCACAAGCACACGACAAACGCGTCAAACACACGACAAACACGCGTCAAACACACAACAAGCACGCGTCAAACACACGTCAAACACACAACAAACACACATCAAGCACAAACACGCGTCAAACACACGACAAACACGCGTCAAACACACAACAAGCACGCGTCAAACACACGTCAAACACACATCAAGCACAAACACGCATCAAACACACGACAAGCACAAACACGCGTCAAACACACATCAAGCACAAACACGCGTCAAACACACTACAAACACGCGTCAAACACACAACAAGCACGCGTCAAACACACGTCAAACACACATCAAGCACAAACATGCGTCAAACACATGACAAGCACAAACACGCGTCAAACACACGACAAGCCACAAGCACACGTCAAACACACATCAAGCACAAACACGCGTCAAACACACGACAAGCACAAACACGCGTCAAACACACATCAAGCACAAACACGCGTCAAACACACGACAAACACGCGTCAAACACACAACAAGCACGCGTCAAACACACGTCAAACACACATCAAGCACAAACATGCGTCAAACACATGACAAGCACAAACACGCGTCAAACACACGACAAGCCACAAGCACACGTCAAACACACATCAAGCACAAACACACGTCAAACACACGACAAGCACAAACACACGACAAGCCACAAACACACGTCAAACACACGACAAGCCACAAGCACACGTCAAACACACGACAAGCCACAAGCACACATCAAGCACACGACAAGCCACAAGCACACGTCAAACACACGACAAGCACACGTCAAACACACGACAAGCCACAAGCACACGTCAAACACATGACAAGCCACAAGCACACGTCAAACACACGACAAGCCACAAGCACACGTCAAACACACGACAAGCCACAAACACACGTCAAACACACGACAAGCCACAAGCACACGTCAAACACACAACAAGCCACAAGCACACGTCAAACACACGACAAGCCACAAGCACACGTCAAACACACGACAAGCCACAGGCACACGTCAAACACACATCAAGCACAAACGCGTCAAACACACGACAAGCCACAAGCACACGCCAAACACATGACAAGCCACAAGCACACGTCAAACACACATCAAGCACAAACACACATCAAACACACGACAAGCACAAATACACATCAAACACACATCAAGCACAAACACACGACAAGCACAAACACACGTCAAACACACATCAAGCACAAACACACGTCAAACACACATCAAGCACAAACACACGTCAAACACACGACAAGCACAAACACGGGTCAAACACACGACAAGCACAAACACGGGTCAAACACACGACAAGCACAAACACGCGTCAAACACACGACAAGCCACAAACACGTCAAACACACTACAAGCCACAAGCACACGTCAAACACACGACAAGCACAAACACGGGTCAAACACACGACAAGCCACAAGCACACGTCAAACACGACAAGCCACAAGCACACGCCAAACACATGACAAGCCACAAGCACACGTCAAACACACGACAAGCACAAACACGGGTCAAACACACGACAAGCACAAACACACGTCAAACACACGACAAGCACAAACACACGTCAAACACACGACAAGCACAAACACACGTCAAACACACATCAAGCACAAACACACGTCAAACACACGACAAGCACAAACACACGTCAAACACACGACAAGCACAAACACACGTCAAACACACATCAAGCACAAACACACGTCAAACACACGACAAGCACAAACACACGTCAAACACACGACAAGCCACAAGCACACGTCAAACACACATCAAGCACAAACACACGTCAAACACACGACAAGCACAAACACACGTCAAACACACATCAAGCACAAACACCGGTCAAACACACGACAAGCCACAAGCATACGTCAAACACACGACAAGCCACAAGCACACGCCAAACACATGACAAGCCACAAGCACACGTCAAACACACGACAAGCCACAAGCACACGCCAAACACATGACAAGCCACAAGCACACGCCAAACACATGACAAGCCACAAGCACACATCAAACACACATCAAGCACAAACACGCGTCAAACACATGATGCTCTTCCTCAGGATTTCTGTCGTGGTTTTCCAGCACACATATCTAACCATTCTTAAATCAATACACGTTGACTGGAGAAGAACATGAGAAGCAAGCAAAATGCAAAAACAAATGTTTTGTTTATCATATTGAGCTGATTGAGCGGTAAAGGCGTGTTGCTACGGCGACCCTGATCTGAACGAGCGGTAACAGCGAGTGTTGCCACGGCGACCCCGCTCTCCACACACCTGCACGTAGAGGTAGTCGAAGGCCATGGCGTCTCTCCTGAGGAGGTCCACCGGGTCTTTGGGGAGGAAACTGATGCGGAAAAAACACTTCATCTTATGAGAGCCCGGCCTCTGGGTCACCTGCAGAACAACACAGCATATACTGCTCATCAACACCTGCTCCTCTTCTATCAGTCTATCCATCCCTCCATACATCAGTCTATCCCTCCATCCATCAGTCTATCCCTCCACACATCAGTCTATCCCTCCACACATCAGTCTATCCCTCCACACATCAGTCTATCCCTCCATACATCAGTCTATCCCTCCACACATCAGTCTATCCCTCCACACATCAGTCTATCCCTCCACACATCAGTCTATCCCTCCACACATCAGTCTATCCCTCCACACATCAGTCTATCCCTCCACACATCAGTCTATCCCTCCACACATCAGTCTATCCCTCCACCCATCAGTCTATCCATCCATCAGTTCATCCCTCCACACATCAGTCTATCCCTCCATACATCAGTCTATCCCTCCACACATCAGTCTATCCCTCCACACATCAGTCTATCCCTCCACACATCAGTCTATCCCTCCATACATCAGTCTATCCCTCCACACATCAGTCTATCCCTCCACACATCAGTCTATCCCTCCATACATCAGTCTATCCCTCCACACATCAGTCTATCCCTCCACACATCAGTCTATCCCTCCACACATCAGTCTATCCCTCCATACATCAGTCTATCCCTCCACACATCAGTCTATCCCTCCATACATCAGTCTATCCCTCCACCCATCAGTCTATCCCTCCACACATCAGTCTATCCCGCCATCCATCAGTACATCCCTCCACACATCAGTCTATCCCTCCACACAACAGTCTATCCATCCCTCCATACATCAGTCTATCCCTCCATACATCAGTCTATCCCTCCACACATCAGTCTATCCCTCCATACATCAGTCTATCCCTCCATACATCAGTCTATCCATCCCTCCACACATCAGTCTATCCATCCATCAGTTCATCCCTCCATACATCAGTCTATCCATCCCTCCACACATCAGTCTATCCATCCATCAGTTCATCCCTCCATACATCAGTCTATCCCTCCATCCATCAGTCTATCCCTCCATACATCAGTCTATCCATCCCTCCACACATCAGTCTATCCCTCCATACATCAGTCTATCCATCCCTCCACACATCAGTCTATCCATCCATCAGTCTATCCCTCCATACATCAGTCTATCCATCCATCCATCAGTCTATCCCTCCACACATCAGTCTATCCCTCCACACATCAGTCTATCCCTCCACACATCAGTCTATCCCTCCACACATCAGTCTATCCCTCCACCCATCAGTCTATCCCTCCACACATCAGTCTATCCCGCCATCCATCAGTTCATCCCTCCACACATCAGTCTATCCCTCCACACAACAGTCTATCCATCCCTCCATACATCAGTCTATCCCTCCATACATCAGTCTATCCCTCCACACATCAGTCTATCCCTCCATACATCAGTCTATCCCTCCATACATCAGTCTATCCATCCCTCCACACATCAGTCTATCCATCCATCAGTTCATCCCTCCATACATCAGTCTATCCATCCCTCCACACATCAGTCTATCCATCCATCAGTTCATCCCTCTATACATCAGTCTATCCCTCCATCCATCAGTCTATCCCTCCATACATCAGTCTATCCATCCCTCCACACATCAGTCTATCCCTCCATACATCAGTCTATCCATCCCTCCACACATCAGTCTATCCATCCATCAGTCTATCCCTCCATACATCAGTCTATCCATCCCTCCACACATCAGTCTATCCATCCATCAGTTCATCCCTCCATACATCAGTCTATCCCTCCATCCATCAGTCTATCCCTTCACACATCAGTCTATCCCTCCATCCATCAGTCTATCCCTCCATCCATCAGTCTATCCCTCCACACATCAATCTATCCCTCCATACATCAGTCTATCCATCCCTCCACACATCAGTCTATCCATCCATCAGTCTATCCCTCCATACATCAGTCTATCCATCCATCAGTTCATCCCTCCATACATCAGTCTATCCCTCCATCCATCAGTCTATCCCTCCATCCATCAGTCTATCCCTCCATCCATCAGTCTATCCCTCCACACATCAGTTCATCCCTCCACACATCAGTCTATCCCTCCATCCATCAGTCTATCCCTCCACACATCAGTCTATCCCTCCACACATCAGTCTATCCCTCCACCCATCAGTCTATCCATCCATCAGTTCATCCCTCTATACATCAGTCTATCCCTCCATCCATCAGTCTATCCCTCCACACATCAGTCTATCCCTCCATCCATCAGTCTATCCCTCCACACATCAGTCTATCCCTCCATCCATCAGTCTATCCCTCCACACATCAGTCTATCCATCCCTCCATCAGTCTATCCTTCCATACATCAGTCTATCCCTCCACACATCAGTCTATCCATCCCTCCACACATCAGTCTATCCCTCCATACATCAGTCTATCCCTCCACACATCAGTCTATCCCTCCATCCACACATCAGTCTATCCCTCCACACATCAGTCTATCCCTCCATCCATCAGTCTATCCCTCCACACATCAGTCTATCCCTCCACACATCAGTCTATCCCTCCATACATCAGTCTATCTCTCCATCCATCAGTCTATCCCTCCACACATCAGTCTATCCCTTCATCCATCAGTCTATCCCTCCATACATCAGTCTATCCCTCCACACATCAGTCTATCCCTCCACACATCAGTCTATCCATCCCTCCACACATCAGTCTATCCCTCCACACATCAGTCTATCCCTCCACACATCAGTCTATCCCTCCATACATCAGTCTATCCCTCCATACATCAGTCTATCCATCCCTCCACACATCAGTCTATTCATCCCTCCACACATCAGTCTATCCATCCCTCCACACATCAGTCTATTCATCCCTCCACACATCAGTCTATCCCTCCATACATCAGTCTATCCATCCCTCCACACATCAGTCTATCCCTCCATCCATCAGTCTATCCCTTCACACATCAGTCTATCCCTCCATACATCAGTCTATCCCTCCATACATCAGTCTATCCCTCCATACATCAGTCTATCCCTCCACACATCAGTCTATCCCTCCATCCATCAGTCTATCCATCCCTCCACACATCAGTCTATCCCTCCATCCATCAGTCTATCCATCCCTCCACACATCAGTCTATCCCTCCATCCATCAGTCTATCCCTCCACACATCAGTCTATCCCTCCATACATCAGTCTATCCATCCCTCCACACATCAGTCTATCCCTCCATACATCAGTCTATCCATCCCTCCACACATCAGTCTATCCCTCCATCCATCAGTCTATCCCTCCAGACATCAGTCTATCCCTCCATCCATCAGTCTATCCCTCCACACATCAGTCTATCCCTCCATACTTCAGTCTATCCCTCCACACATCAGTCTATCCCTCCATACATCAGTCTATCCCTCCACACATCAGTCTATCCCTCCACACATCAGTCTATCCCTCCATACATCAGTCTATCCATCCCTCCACACATCAGTCTATCCATCCCTCCATCCATCAGTCTATCCCTTCACACATCAGTCTATCCCTCCATACATCAGTCTATCCCTCCATACATCAGTCTATCCCTCCACACATCAGTCTATCCCTCCATACATCAGTCTATCCCTCCACACATCAGTCTCTCCCTCCATACATCAGTCTATCCATCCCTCCACACATCAGTCTATCCCTCCATCCATCAGTCTATCCCTCCACACATCAGTCTATCCCTCCACACATCAGTCTATCCCTCCACACATCAGTCTATCCCTCCATACATCAGTCTATCCATCCCTCCACACATCAGTCTATCCCTCCATCCATCAGTCTATCCCTCCACACATCAGTCTATCCCTCCATACATCAGTCTATCACTCCACACATCAGTCTATCCCTCCACACATCAGTCTATCCCTCCACACATCAGTCTATCCCTCCACACATCAGTCTATCTCTCCATCCATCAGTCTATCCCTCCACACATCAGTCTATCCCTTCATCCATCAGTCTATCCATCCATACATCAGTCGATCCCTCCACACATCAGTCTATCCATCCCTCCACACATCAGTCTATCCCTCCATACATCAGTCTATCCATCCCTCCACACATCAGTCTATCCCTCCATCCATCAGTCTATCCCTCCACACATCAGTCTATCCCTCCACACATCAGTCTATCCCTCCATACATCAGTCTATCCCTCCACACATCAGTCTATCCCTCCATCCATCAGTCTATCCCTCCACACATCAGTCTATCCCTCCATCCATCAGTCTATCCCTCCATCCATCAGTCTATCCATCCATCCATCAATCTATCCCTCCACACATCAGTCTATCCCTCCATACATCAGTCTATCCATCCATCCATCAGTCTATCCATCCATACATCAGTCTATCCCTCCATCCATCAGTCTACCCCTCCATCCATCAGTCTATCCATCCATCCATCAGTCTATCCATCCATACATCAGTCTATCCCTCCATCCATCAGTCTACCCCTCCATCCATCAGTCTATCCATCCATACATCAGTCTATCCATCCCTCCATCAGTCTATCCCTCCATACATCAGTCTATCCATCCCTCCACACATCAGTCTATCCCTCCACACATCAGTCTATCCCTCCACACATCAGTCTATCCCTCCACACATCAGTCTATCCCTCCATACATCAGTCTATCCATCCCTCCTCACATCAGTCTATCCCTCCACACATCAGTCTATCCATCCACACATCAGTCTATCCCTCCATACATCAGTCTATCCATCCCTCCACACATCAGTCTATCCCTCCATACATCAGTCTATCCCTCCACACATCAGTCTATCCCTCCATCCATCAGTCTATCCCTCCATCCATCAGTCTATCCCTCCATCCATCAGTCTATCCCTCCACACATCAGTCTATCCCTCCACACATCAGTCTATCCCTTCATCCATCAGTCTATCCATCCATCCATCAGTCTATCCCTCCATACATTAGTCTATCCCTCTACACATCAGTCTATCCCTCCACACATCAGTCTATCCCTCCATCCATCAGTCTATCCCTCCATCCATCAGTCTATCCATCCATCTATCAGTCTATCCCTCCATACATCAGTCTATTCCTCCACACATCAGTCTATCCCTCCATTCATCAGTCTATCCATCCACACATCAGTCTATCCAGCCATCCATCAGTCTATCCCTCCACACATCAGTCTATCCCTTCATCCATCAGTCTATCCATCCATACATCAGTCTATCCCTCCATACATCAGTCTATCCCTCCACACATCAGTCTAGCCCTCCATCCATCAGTCTATCCATCCATACATCAGTTTATCCCTCCATCCATCAGTCTATCCCTCCATCAGTCTATCCATCCATCAGTCTATCCATCCATACATCAGTCTATCCATCCATACATCAGTCTATCCCTCCATACATCAGTCCATCTCTCTCTCTCTCTCTCTCTCTCTCTCTCTCTCTCTCTCTCTCTCTCTCTCTCTCTCTCTCTCTCTCTCTCTCTCTCTCTCTCTGTGACCGTATACTCCAGGACTGACCTGTGTCAGCATCTCCTGCTCGTGTAGAAGCATCAGTTTGGTTGCAGATCCCTCCATCTTGTGCTCCAGCATCAGAGAGAAGTGCTCGATGCTCTTAATGGACAGCTTCTCTTGCAGGGTCAGGATAACATCCTTTCAGTCAGAAAAAGAACATGTCTGTCCTTCATCATCAGCGAAAACACGACGGCATTCACACACACACGACCGGTCAAACGCCTGGGGTCAGTGCGACTCAGAGAGAGTCTCTTCTGCTCATTAATCTGATCATAACTCCATAAAGCAGTGTAATATTCCTCCAGTGTAGATCATCTGTTCTCTATGTGAATATATAGTAAAGTGTGATTTATTCCTGTGATCATCATCATCATTACTCTTCAGAGTCTCATGATCCTTCACTAATCATTCTCAGATGAGGATCTGATGATCAACACAGTTATGATTATTATCAGCTCATATTTCTGAGGAAACTGATGCATTTTATTCCTCATGATTCTTTAATGAACAGAAAGATCAGCATTTATTAAGAATTACACTGCAAAAAATGCTCTTCTTACTCAGTATTTTTGTCTTGTTTTGAGTCCAAACATCTAAAAATTCTTAAAACAAGAAGTATTTACTAGACAAGCAAAAGTAATTGTCTTGTTTTGTGAAAAAATAACTCAAAATGAAGAGAGTTTTTGCTTAAAATAAGATAAATAATCTGCCAATGGGGTTATTAAGATTATTTTTCTCACCCCATTGGCAGATTATTTATCTTATTTTAAGCAAAAACTCTCTTCATTTTGAGTTATTTTTTCCCCAAAACAAGACAGTAATTTTTTACTTGTCTAGTAAATGTTTCCTAATGCAGGATTTTTTAAATATTTTGACTAGAAAGAAGACAAAAATACTAAGTAAGAAATGTATTTTTTGCAGTGTGGAATATTTTATCACACTTTAAATGTATTTACTGTCTCTTTTGATCAGTTTAATGCAGCACTGATAAATAAATATATTAATTTCTTAAAAAATAAAGATCTTACTGACCCCAAACATCTGAACAGCAGTGTATATACCAGCGATCAGCAAGTAAGTTTGGCATCTATATTGTCTGCTATATTTTCTTATTATTTATTACACGGCTCTGTGAAATACTTGATTCTGATTGGTCAATCGCACATTCCAGCGGTATGTTATTCCCAGATAACACACACCGCTCATCTGGGTACTGCGAGTTATCTCGACCGGTTCTACTTCTGTGCTTAACGCTGGCGCCATCTTGTGTCTTAAACAGCCGTGGGTTACAATGGAAGACTTCAAGGCGGGTTTCCTTTATAACGTTTTAAATATGGATATTTTTCTGACACAAACGCATCGATTGGAATCAGAAGGCTCTATTAACCCATCGGAGTCGTGTGGAGCACGTTATTTGACGGACAGCTGCATTTAATGGACTTCAGAAACAGCTCCAACTACTGCTGGGATTAACGTTAGCCTGGACTTTTTAAATATAACTCTGATTGTATTTGTCTGACAGAAGAATGTCATAAACACCTATAATGACCTGAGGGTGAGTAAATCATAGACTTGGTTTCATTTTTGGCTGAACTAACCCTTTCAGCATTCATTCTCAACATTTAGCAGCGATAGATAAAGGCTTAAAGCAGGTTGGAACTGTTTTTCTTCGCGGAAGCTTTGCGTAAGAGCTAATAAAATATTTAATCTCAAGATAATATTTTGTGTCTAATTTATTTGAGACTAGTAGGCGTGTAATAATCGGGATAATGCTTATTACGCCGCTTCACGTCGGGGTCCTGATCACTTTGTCGGGGTTTATTCTGCGATAACAACCTGCTGGGTGGACATTATCCCGCTTATTAAATCCAAGCATTAAACATCGATTCAAATTTAGATACAATTTATACAAAACTAAATTCACTTTAAAAGAAAGGCTTTCTACAAAACAAAACTTGGAATACCTTAATGGAAGTGTTACAGTCAAACTTGAAGGATTTGGTCTGGCCGTTTTCCAGATACACCTTCAATACGTTTGGCATGAAGAGCAGAGAATTATCCTTCACCGACTCCTGCAGATGGAAATACGTTTTTAATAAAGTGACGACATCAGTAGAAAAATGTGTCTGCATCACTTTAATAATGGACCTCTTGCTGTGCCACTAATTAAGATGCACTGTAATGTCCTGTTAATAACAAACACACTGATTTATGTAACGTGTGTGTGGTCGTAATCTTTAATCTTTCCCCAATCCTCTTACTGTAATCACCTGACTCACAATCCAATCAATCTCAGATGAATAAAATCATCGTTTTCTCTCACTGAATATCACAAATGTCACATCACCTGAGCCAAACGTGTCACTTTTCACTTACCGGGACTTGTCCATTAATAATCACCTCTTCAGCAAAGCGCACTTTGACCGGATTGGATTTCAGTTTGGCCTTTTTAGCCGCACTGATGAAGGCAGATTTGGGCGACTGGAAAAAAAACAGCAGAATTACTGAAATATCAAATATAATCAAGACATTATCGTTTGAGACAGAAGATCATAAGATCATAAAGAAATAAGCAAAAATTTATGGAATCTACGTAAGCCCTGAACGGATAATATTTTTTTCCTGTCTTGTTATGTCGTGATCACGAGTTCATATTTTCTTAGTTACACACCTTCGCCTACAGGTGGCAGTACAGAACCAACTAACTGATGGGGTGCGGTCTAGCCTCTCCACCTCACTGTGTTACTGGTCCAGATTGAACGTGTTGAAGACCTTTCGTGATCGTTATAATTTGTGCAGTACTGTGTGCATTAAGAAATTCATTTAACTAAATGGTCTAATGTGATTGGTTTGCTATAGCAATAGCGTTCGGTGTGATACTAAACTTACTGTTTAACTCATTTTGATGTCACTGTATTCTTTATTCTGATTTTAATCAGCAGCCTAAATAACTGTTAGTTTGCCACATTGTGTCACTCATTGTATGGCCTAAATGTGATGTATAGCCTATATAAAGATGTGTATAGCAGCCTAAATGAAATTAAAATGATTGTATTTTGTGGATTTCTTTGTAGCAAACCACACACATACACATAACTCTTCTCAAACAGCATCCCGAGATTGTATATTAACTGGATTAAACGTTTGGTTGTTTTTAGAAATATGGAGTAGGCTACTTGCACCTCTTTTTAACGGAATAAAGGCTAGAAGGAACATACAGGAGTCACAGCCTCTCCTACAGGATACTATAATAACACACAGATTATGTAATGTTATTTCAAACGAATGAGGAAAATAAAATGGGCTGAATCGAAACGAAACGATTTTTAGAATAGAACAGAATAATCTGCCATCCTTCTGAAGGCACTCCCCCTGCTCTTTTAAACATGTTAATTACACAAATAAAATGTTTATTAAGTTAAGCAAAGATTTTGCTGAGAGATCCAGCGCACGGTTAATTATCCGTTGATCAGATGCGTGTGAAAGTTGTGTTCGTTGCTACAGCAACAGTAGACTTCGGGTGCAGTATTTCAGAACGAAACTCGGGATCACGACATAACACAGAAAAAAATATATTACCCATGGCCGTTCAGGGCTTCCGTAGGAATCTGCAGGATTATTATTGTCAACTCAAAAATGAACCTAAACACTTTTTAAAAATCGTTTTTATTACTCGAAATAAAATAAACTGAAATAAATTATATAAAAAGAAACTTTTTTTTTACTTTTTGAAAGAAATAGGTTTAGCTGAAATGCAACATTTGATAGTTCCATCCCTCCCTCCATACATTCATCCATCCATCCATCCCTCCCTCCATACATTCATCCATCCATCCCTCCCTCCATACATTCATCCATCCCTCCCTCCATACACTCATCCATCCATCCATCCCTCCCTCCCTCCATCCATCCATATATCCATCAGTCTATCCATACATCCATCCTTCCTTCCCTCCCTCCCTCCATAAATAAATCCAGCCATCCATCCATTTGTCCATCCATCCATTTAAATGTGCTATAAAAACAAAATCCAATTCAAAATATGAAGAAAAACTAAAATCAATAACCAATTGATAAATAGTAAATCAATAACAGTGAGTGAGTGTGAGGAGTAAAGAGTGTGAATCTGTGAGTAATGAGTGTGAAGAGTGTGCGTGTGTGAAGTGTGAGTGTGTGAGGAGTGAGTGTGAAGAGTGTGAGTGTGAAGAGTGTGAGTGAAAAGAGTGTGAGTGTGTGAGGAGTGTGAGTGTGTGAAGAGTGTGAGTGTGAAGAGTGTGTGTGTGTGTGTGTGTGTGTGTGTGTGTGTGTGTGTGTGTGTGTGTGTGTGTGTGTGTGGAGTGTAAGTGTGAAGAGTGTGAGTGTGAAGAGTGTGTGTGTGTGTGGAGTGTAAGTGTGAAGAGTGTGAGTGTATGAGGAGTGTGAGTGTGAAGAGTGTATGTGTGTGAGGAGTGTGAGTGTGTGGAGTGTAAGTGTAAAGAGTGTGAAGAGTGTGTGATGAGTGAGTGTGAAGAGTGTGAGTGTGTGAAGAGTGTGAGTTTGTGGAGTGTAAGTGTGAATAGTGTGAGTGTGAAGAGTGTGAGTGTGTGAGGAGTGTGAGTGTGAAGAGTGTGTGAGGAGTGAGTGTGAAGATTGTGAGTGTGAAGAGTGTAAGTGTGTGGGGAGTGTGAGTGTGAAGAGTGTGAGTGTGAAGAGTGTGTGTGTGGAGTGTAAGTGTGAAGAGTGTGAGTGTGTGAGGAGTGTGAGTGTGAAGAGTGTATGTGTGTGAGGAGTGTGAGTGTGAAGAGTGTGAGTGTGTGGGGAGTGTGAGTGTGTGAGGAGTGTTAGTGTGTGGAGTGTAAGTGTGAAGAGTGTGAGTGTGTGAAGAGTGTGAGTGTGAAGAGTGTATAAGTGTGAGGAGTGTGAGTGTGTGGAGTGTAAGTGTGAAGAGTGTGAGTGTGTGAGGAGTGTGAGTGTGAAGAGTGTGAGTGTGTGGAGTGTAAGTGTGAATAGTGTGAGTGTGTGAAGAGTGTGAGTGTGAAGAGTGTATGTGTGTGAGGAGTGTGAGTGTGTGGAGTGTAAGTGTGAAGAGTGTGAGTGTGTGAGGAGTGTGAGTGTGAAGAGTGTGAGTGTGTGGAGTGTAAGTGTGAATAGTGTGAGTGTGTGAGGAGTGTGAGTGTGAAGGTTGTGAGTGTGTGAGGAGTGTGAGTGTGTGAGGAGTGTGAGTGTGAAGAGTGTGTGGGGAGTGTGAGTGTGAAGAGTGTGAGTGTGTGGGGAGTGTGAGTGTGAAGAGTGTGAGAGTGTGAAGAGTGTGAGTGTGGGGGGAGTGTGAGTGTGGGGGGAGTGTGAGTGTGAAGAGTGTGAGTGTGGGGGGAGTGTGAGTGTGAAGAGTGTGAGTGAAAAGAGTGTGAATGTGTGGGGAGTGTGAGTGTATGAAGAGTGTGAGTGTGTGAAGAGTGTGAGTGTGTGAGGAGTGTGAGTGTGAAGAGTGTGAGTGTGTGAAGAGTGTGTGAAGAGTGTGAGTGTGAGTGTGAGTGTGTGAGGAGTGTGAGGAGTGTGATTGTGTGAAGAGTGTGAGTGTGTGAGGAGTGTGAGTGTGTGAAGAGTGTGTGAAGAGTGTGTGAAGAGTGTGAGTGTGTGAGGAGTGTGAGTGTGTGAGGAGTGTGAGTGTTGTGAGTGTGTGAGTGTGTGAGGAGTGTGAGTATGTGAGGAGTGTGAGTGTGAGTGTGTGGGGAGTGTGAGTGTGTGGGGAGTGTGAGTGTGAGGAGTGTGAGTGTGAGGAGTGTGAGTGTGAGGAGTGTGAGTGTGTGGGGAGTGTGAGTGTGTGAAGAGTGTGAGTGTGTGAAGAGTGTGAGTGTGTGGGGAGTGTGAGTGTGTGGGGAGTGTGAGTGTGAAGAGTGTGAGTGTGTGGGGAGTGTGAGTGTGAAGAGTGTGAGTGTGAGTGTGAGGAGTGTGAGTGTGTGGGGAGTGTGAGTGTGTGAAGAGTGTGAGTGTGTGGGGAGTGTGAGTGTGTGGGGAGTGTGAGTGTGAAGAGTGTGAGTGTGAGGGGAGTGTGAGTGTGTGGGGAGTGTGAGTGTGAAGAGTGTGAGTGTGAGGAGTGTGAGTGTGAGGAGTGTGAGTGTGAGGAGTGTGAGTGTGAGGAGTGTGAGTGTGTGGGGAGTGTGAGTGTGTGAAGAGTGTGAGTGTGTGAAGAGTGTGAGTGTGTGGGGAGTGTGAGTGTGTGGGGAGTGTGAGTGTGAAGAGTGTGAGTGTGTGGGGAGTGTGAGTGTGAAGAGTGTGAGTGTGTGGGGAGTGTGAGTGTGAAGAGTGTGAGTGTGTGGGGAGTGTGAGTGTGAAGAGTGTGAGTGTGTGGGGAGTGTGAGTGTGAAGAGTGTGAGTGTGAGGAGTGTGAGTGTGTGGGGAGTGTGAGTGTGTGAAGAGTGTGAGTGTGTGAAGAGTGTGAGTGTGTGGGGAGTGTGAGTGTGTGGGGAGTGTGATTGTGAAGAGTGTGAGTGTGTGGGGAGTGTGAGTGTGAAGAGTGTGAGTGAAAAGAGTGTGAGTGTGTGAGGAGTGTGAGGAGTGTGAGTGTGAAGAGTGTGAGTGTGTGAGGAGTGAGTATGAAGAGTGTGAGTGTGTGAAGAGTGTGAGTGTGTGAAGAGTGTGAGTGTGTGGGGAGTGTGAGTGTGTGAAGAGTGTGAGTGTGTGAGGAGTGTGAATGTGTGAGGAGTGTGAATGTGTGAGGTGTGAGTGTGAAGAGTGTGAGTGTGTGAGGAGTGTGAGTGTGTGAAGAGTGTGAGTGTGTGAGGAGTGTGAGGAGTGTGATTGTGTGAAGAGTGTGAGGAGTGTGAGTGTGTGAGTGTGTGAGGAGTGTGAGTGTGTGAGGAGTGTGAGTGTGTGAGAGTGTGAGAGTGTGAGGAGTGTGATTGTGTGAAGAGTGTGAGTGTGTGAGGAGTGTGAGTGTGTGAGAGTGTGAGAGTGTGAGGAGTGTGATTGTGTGAAGAGTGTGAGGAGTGTGATTGTGTGAAGAGTGTGAGGAGAAACAGTGTGTGTGTGTGTGTGTGTGTGTGTGTGTGTGTGTGTGTGTGTGTGTGTGTGTGTGTGTGTGTGTGTGTGTGTGTGTGTATCACACAGAGACAGACTTACAGGATACGGCTGCACCACTGTCAGGATGATCGACTCCTTACAACTCCTGCAAACACACATCATGAAAACACATGAGAAGGACGTGAGGATTCTCTAGATGAAACCAAATAGAGCTGATGCTGGAGATCACACACACACACACACACACACACACACACACACACACACATGCCTCACAATCACAGTCAGAACCGCCGTTTGGGAAACTCTTTCCACACTGTTACTGTAGATGGTGTGTGTGAAAATGTGATGACGGAAGTGGAGTCACACCGTTAGTGGATGAGTACACACACACACATCTGGAGTCACACCGTTAGTGGATGAGGAGACACACACACACACACACACACACACACACACAAACACACACACACACACACACACACACACACACACACACACACACACACCCCTGGAGTCACACTGTTAGTGGATGCACCAATAAATGAGAAGACACACACACACCAGGAATCACATCGTCAGCTGATGAGGAGACACACACTCTCCATCACTGGATAAGGAGACACACACACACACACACACACACACACACACACACACACACACACACACACACACCTGGAATCATACTGTCAGTGGATGAGGAGAGAAACACACACACACACACACACACACCTGACCAGGTCGATGACCCGTTCCCGCGGAGCTGAGCTGACGGCTTCATCATTTATCATCACAATCTCGTCTCCTGGGATCAGCTTCCCTTCTGAAGGACCGCCTGCACACACACACACACACACACACGTTTATGATTTTTAAACTGTACAAACAGTCTGTCCCGTAAACCTACAGATCACACAAAACTTTCTGCATTTTGGCCTCATAATGTAGAGTTTACCAGGACACACACACACACACACACACACACACACACACACACACACACACACACACACACACACAGTTTGTCTTTCCATTATGTAACTTTTTCAAACTAATAAGGAATTCTAACAAAACGTGATGAACAACGGCTCTTAGGAAAGGGAGAATCTTTGATTTATTATTACCTTTATTTAACCAGAAAAAAACTCATTGAGATTAAAAATCTCTTTTCCAAGAGCGTCCTGGCCAAGACGGGCAGCAGCACATTTAACAAGGTTACAGACATATAAAAACATATAACATCAACATATAACAATTGTACAAGTAATAAATAATTATAAAATCAGAAGAAATCAGAATTTCACATATTATCGCAAGCGATAAACAACAGCGACGATCGTCCGTCATTACGTCTACAGCCAGTTTGTGTGGCTTCATGTTGTTTAAAAGTAATTTAAAATCAACCAATCAAACTGCAGAGTGTGCAGTTATTATAGAAATATTGAATGTTTATGTGAAATATGTGCATAAATACAGTATATTCACAATGATTTTGCAGGTGCTTTCCTCTCTCATGACAGAGAATATAAACTACTGCTAAAAAGTTATGATCAACACATTTTCCTAATTTTTGGAAAGAAATTAATGCTTTTTAATATATTAATATATGCTTCTAGTGATCAAGGCTGTATTAAACTGATCAAATTTATTAATGAGTTATTTTCCCCCAAAACAAGACAATTACTTTTGCTTGTCTAGTAAATACTTCTTGTTTTAAGAATTTTTAGACGTTTGGACTAGAAACAAGACAAAAATACTGAGTAAGAAGAGCGTTTTTGCAGCGTGTGTGTGAGTGTGTGTGAGTGTTTGTGGGATACCTGGAGTAACGGAGCGCACCACCACAGGCTTCTCACTGCCGGCCACGAAGCCGAAACCGAGCACCGGATCGCGCCTCATTTCCACCTTTCTCGGAGCAGGAGGGACGAACTTCTCCACATCCACACGCACTTCCTCCAGAGAGCTGGACTGGGAGAGATGACTGGGAACCAGAGCACAGACATCAGAACATTAGCTACATGTCAACATGAAAAAAGGCACGCGTTGGCATTTCAATCATTTTCTGGCTCTACTAGAGCAGGTAATGTTGATTATTCCTCATATTCACTGCAAAAAATGCTCTTCTTACTTATTATTTTTGTCTTGTTTCTTACATTAAAGGGTTAGTTCATCCAGAAATTAAATGTCAGTCATTAACTCCTCTCCCTAATGTCGCTCCACACCCGTCAGACCTCCGCTCATCTTCACACACAGTTTAAGATATTTTATATTTAGTCCGAGAGCGTATGCAAGTGTATGCACACTATACTGTCCATGTCCAGAAAGGGAATAAAAACATCATCACAGTAGTCCATATGAGACATCAGTGGGTTAATTAGAGTCTCTTGAAGCATCCAAAATACATTTGGGTCCAAAAATAACAAAAACTACGACTTTATTCAGCATTGGCTTCTCTTCCGCGTTTGTGTTCAATCCTCAAGTAAAGATTTAGATTAGAATATTTCTATCTAATATGATTTATGACCTGCAAGGTTGCCAGAGTAATAATTATACACAGTGTTAATAGGCCAGAGGAGAACGGAGTCTGGTTTCTCTAAGGTTTATTTTTCTGCTTCATGCCCTGATGGAGTTTCGGTTCCTTTGGTCGCCTTTGGCTTGGCTTGCTCAGTTGGGGACACTAACATTATGATCAGAGTTATTCAACTAAATATACAAATTAAACTGATTAATTAGGTCTTATTTAATTCTATAAACTATCCAAATCAAATTTTGTTGAAATATTATCCTGTTTGACACTGTGAAGCTGCTTTGAAACAATCGTGATTGCAAAAGCGCGATATAAATAAAGCTGATTGATTGATTTGAACAGTTATGAATAAGCGTATTGATTCATGATTCGGATCGCCAATGTCACGTGATTTCAGCAGTTTGACACACGATAGTATGGCTTTCCTGTAGCTTAACCAGTAGAGCGTGGTGCTAGCAACGCCAAGGTCATGGGTTCGATTCCAAGGGAAAGCAAGAACTGACAATAATGTAAGATGTGTACCTTAAATGCAATGTAAGTCGCTTTGGATAAAAGCGTCTGCCAAATGCATAAATAATAGTATAGTGTGCATACACTTGCATACGCTCTCGGACTAAATATAAAATATCTTAAACTGTGTGTGAAGATGAACGGAGGTCTTACGGGTGTGGAGCGACATTAGGGAGAGGAGTTAATGACAGACATTTCATTTTTGGCTGAACTAACCCTCAAACTCAAAATGAAGAGAGTTTGTGCTTAAAATAAGATAAATAATCTGCCAATGGGGTGAGAAAAATAATCTTGTTTTCTGTTTGAGTTAAGATTATTTTTCTCACCCCATTGGCAGATTATTTATCTTATTTTAAGCAAAAACTCTCTTCATTTTGAGTTATTTTTCCCAAAACAAGACAATTACTTTTGCTTGTCTAGTAAATGTTTCTTAATGTAAGAATTTTTAGATGTTTGGACTAGAAACACGACAAAAATACTGAGTAAGAAGAGCATTTTTTGCGGTGCAATAAAGAATACAATACAATAGAAGAACACACACAGTAAAGACAAACGGGATGAATATAGGAAAGCTCTCAGGTGTCCCAGATTACACAGCTCTGATCGACCTCTTTATTAAAGCAACATCTGAGACGGCAGGTTTGACGGTCACAACATCATTAAAGTCTCGTGGAAATGAGCGGCTTCGAAATGAACATCAACGCCGCGGCTGTCACAGCTCTCAAGGAACCGTAATTTAAGGGGAGGTGAAAAATGACTCTGGAGTACAAAAGGTTCATGAGAGAAAGTGCTGCAAATGTTACACACTGTAATAGCAGTTATTACAGTAGTAGAGAATAACTGGATGATATTTAAAGACGCTGTTAAAACCGCTCCGAACATTCATGCTGCAGGATATATCAAAATACAATGTATTTTACAAGATGGCTTAATGTAACAGTCATATCACTGCGATTTCATTAAATATATACACTATACAACATGTCCTCCAACCAATACGCCTATACAGGTCGTTTGTCACTTCCTTGAATTATGACCCATAGGAGCGTTTGCTAAAGTTGTGCTCCTACTGACAGCAGCACACTTTCATTTTAAAGTATTTTTCCCTGTTATCTGCTTAAAGCTCCACTGTGTGATATTCCCCAATCTAGCGGTGTAAAGGTTTATGACCATCCAGTGAATATTAGCTTCTGTTCCTCTCAATTCCGATTTCGTTTTAACTCCTACCGTGGCCGATTTAGTCCAAGATTAACACGGCTTCCAGTTCGACCTCGTCCATGAGTGCCATCGAGTGTTAAAACACGAATTTACGGGTATGTCCCTCTGTGGCTACTGTACTTTCAAGATGGAGGAGCAACATGGCGGCCGGCAGTCGAACCCCTCACCCGTATGGGTTTCCAACGGCATATTATAAACTTACGAGAATACTTTATTACTTGAAAGAAGTAAATATACATTAATGAGCACATATATTTATGAAAGAACTAAGTGATTTTAGCGAAGAATAAACAAAAAAAGTTACACAGTGTAGCTTTAATATGTCAGGTTTTGCATAGCTCAGTTGGTAAAGCATTGCGCTATACAGCGTGTGATCATGCGATCGTGAGTTCGATCCCAGGGAACACGTGCTCATAAAGTGTGTGTGACTATAACTCACTGTAGGTTTAGGGATGGGGTGGGTGTAGTTGTAAATAAAAAAATATTTTTGCTAAATGGAAATATGACAAATGGTGGTAAAAAGTCCACACATTAGCATTTTGGTTGGTAATGACAGTCATATGTCATTTCATGGGGTCAGATGTAACCCGACACTGTCATTATTATTACGCCAGCTAGAGGGCGCATGACTGAAAATGTAAATAAAGGTCGTAATAAGGTGCTTGAAAAAAGACTTACAGTATAGAGGAGGACAGTTTGACACTATATTGCCAGAAGTATTGGGCCGCTCCTACAGATCCCTGAGTTCAGGTGTTCAGTCTCTTCATGGCCACAGGTGTATAACTCCAGCTCTCGGCCTGCAGACGCTTCTACACACATTAGTGAAAGAATGGGTCGCTCTCAGGAGCTCAGTGAACTCAAGCGTGGGGCCGTGATAGGCTGACACCTGTGCAATAAGTCCATTCCTGACATTTCCTCACTACTAAATATTCCACGCTCAACTGTTAGTGGGATTAGAACAAAGTGGAAGCCATTGGGAACAACAGCAACTCAGCCACGAAGTGTTAAATCCCAGCGCGGGGTCAGCGCATGCTGAGGGTCACGGTGCGCAGAGGTCACCAACTTTCTGCAGAGTCAACAGCTCCAGACCTCCAGACTCCTGTGGCCTTCAGATGAGCTCAAGAACAGCGGAGAGAGCTTCATGGAATGGGTTTCCATGGCCGAGCAGCTCATCCAAGCCTTACATCACCAAGAGCAATGCAGAGCGTGGGATGCAGTGGAGTAAAGCAGCCGCCACTGGACTCTAGAGCAGTGAGACGTGTTCTCTGAGCGACCAATCACACTTCAGTCGGACAATCCCATTGACGAGTCTGGGTTTGGCGCTCGCCAGGAGAACGGGACTTTGCAAGTGTAATGTTTGGTGGAGGGGGGATTATGGCATGGGGTTGTTTTTCAGGGGTTGGCCCCTTAGTTCCAGTGAAAGGAAGTCTTAATGCTTCAGCAAGACATTTTGGACAATTTTATGCTCCTGACTTTGTGGGATCAGTTTGAGGACGGCCCCTTCCTGTCCCAGCATAACTGCGCTCCAGTGCACAAAGTCATCCTGAGTGAGTGTGAAGAATTACAGCAGAAACAATCATAGATAATTCATCACTTATAAAGAATAGCAGTAAAAGCTCTCCTGCAGGTGCAAGTGAAACACAAGCATCGTTTACACATCTAATGCGCATCTCATTTTCTTGAATTAGTGGTAAAAAGCTTCCCGTTACGTCTGCCTCTGAATAAAACACAGCCTTTGGTCTCGATGTGCAGCCATTATCTGTGTTTTATCACTCAACGTAAGATTTTATAGTGAATTTAATAGCATTATGTTTCTGCTTCACGCTCAGGTAACCAGCAAATGGCCGTTACATCACATCATCTCGCGTTTCGCTAATGTAATCTGCAGCAGTTGCTCACTCTTTATATCATCTTTGCTGGTCTCTGAAGCGTCGGCTAATTAAAGCCGTGGGCTGAAGGAGGCGGCATCATTCCCGACACATGTTCCAGAGCGCCACGAAGGGCTACAATTAATGTTTCAAGCCACGGCGAGAGGTCGTGTGAGAGACGCTGCGAACACACACACACACACATACACACACACAGGTTTAGAGACAGATCTGTAAAGCGCTAGTTCACTAACAGGTCTCTGTTTAAAACATTTTGGATGCAAGTGGTTTCTCATGACTTCACTCACTGTATAATAGTCAACACACACACACACACACACACACACACACACACACACACACACACACACACACACACACACACACACACACACACACACACACACACACACACACACACACACACACACACACACAAACACACACACACACTCCCCCTAAACCTACCCATCACAGGAAACATTCTGCATTTTTACTTTCTCAAAAAAACTCCTTCTGTGTGATTTATAAGATGTTTTCCTCATGGGGACCTAAAAATGTCCCCACAAGGACAAGGATTTCGGATATTGCCATCTTTGTGTGGACATTTTGTCCCCATAACGTAAGGATTACATGCCCACACACACACACACAAACACACACACACACCTATGATGCTCATCCATTGCAACGCTGCATCAAAGCAAGACAATAACTAATAGATATCGCAATCCTAATCAAATGCACTGCGGACAAGTGCATGAATATTAAATGCATTCATGCAGTGACGACCAAATGATCCAGGTTAAAGCTGGATGATCGCAGAGAGCTCGAGATAAAAATATGAATGGGATTTGTGCCATCACCCAAGCCCTGGGAAAAACATATGGGATACAGGAAATGCACACACACACACACACACACACACCGAATGTGCCTTGACTTCAGCCATGACCAGCTGCTATAGATGGCCGGAGTCCCAAAATTTGAACCTAAACTATGGTGGAAAATATTGACATAAAACTGTGAAAATGAAAGCACGGTTGATGAAACACTAGGAGCGATTGACATCTCACAAAGCTAACGCTAAAGCAACGTTAAATCAATGCATTCTGTGGAATTACTTATCTTTGTATCATCTCAAACATCCTGTAACAATATCACACATATTATGCATGTTAATAATATCATTTATAATATCACACAATCACCAATAAACATCACACATGCAGAATGGCTGTTGATAATATCATTTATAATAATTGCCACTATAATTAGTTTGTTTTCTATTTGTCAGGATTTGTTGTGGAGTGAGGGGAACTAAAACACGTTTATAATGTTTTCTCTCATGCATTTTACATTATCCCTGAATGTAATAATCACATACATTTTCTCTCAAAAAGGCCATTTTGACCGCGCTCGGTTTATAACCAGGTGCCACTTATTTTCCAGAAAATATGAAATATGCAAAAAGCGCAGAATATCTGGATGTCTGCACTGAAAATGTAAATAGTGTCATGCACAATCCATTTCAGATCTATAATGTATTAAAAACCTGGGAAAATTCCCTGAATGCGAGCTTATGAAACAATCATAACTGAATATGGGGTGTATTTCTATGAGAGTAAAACACACACAGACATTCGAATCCATATTAAACCCTGTGGCGCGTGGAGACACACTGATGTCTTAACCCTTAGCGGTCATCCCCACTTTTGGCAAAGGAATGGCAAATCCAAAATAAAATTGTTGCTGCTAATGAGTCCTTCTGACTATATACAAATCAAAGGTATCATTTGAAAGATGACACCTGACAGTTTACTAGGAAAGACTCGCATTTACTCTAATAAGGGATGTAAACAACAGAGGCTCTATATTTTTTTTTTTTTTTTTACCAGTTTGCTTGTTTTTGGGCATATATTTCCTCTGGATATCGTATACTGGACTCATGGGAAAAAGGTCGATGTCACCATTATTCTGCCAAATATTACATTTCCACTAGGGCTGTCAAACGGTTATTATTTTTTGACCGCGATTAATCGCATGATTGTCATGTGTTAACTCACGATTAATCGCATGATTGTCATGAGTTAACCCGCGATTAATCGCATGATTGTCATGAGTTAACTCGCGATTAATCACACGATTGTCATGAGTTAACTCGCGATTAACCGCACGATTGTCATGAGTTAACTCGCGATTAACCGCACGATTGTCATGAGTTAACTCGCGATTAATCGCATGGTTGCCGTGAGCTAACTCGCGATTAATCGCGCGATTGTCATGAGTTAACTCGCGATTAATCACACGATTGTCATGAGTTAACACGTGATTAATCACACGATTGTCATGAGTTAACTCGCGATTAATCGCATGATTGTCATGAGTTAACTCGCGATTAATCACGATTTAATCGCAGATTTTTATTTGTTGTAAATGTATCTTAAATTAAGTTTGAATTAAGTTTTTAATACTCTAATCAACATGGGTATATGGACAAATATGCAGGCTTTATGCAAATGTACGTTTATTATTAGTGAAACCATACTTCAAATCAAATCAAAATCAACTATGGTAGCTTTTAGGCAATAACTGCACTTTTTGTTTAGAACATTAATGTTAACCATTTTCTTTCCCTCTTAATGTTTGCTGCTGCATCCTTCACGTCTACGGCTTATCCTGATTTCTCCAACTACGGACCAAACAGAAAATTTGCGCTGCGTTAACGCGCGTTAATAAAGTTAGTGCCGTTACAATGAATTTGCGTTAACGCGTTAACTTTGACAGCCCTAATTTCCACAAAAAGGTAAGAGACCCCCCCCCCCCCCTTTGTTCTCGGATCACATTGTTTACGTTCTACCAAATGACAAATAAAGTGTTGCAAAGTTATCTCGATTGTGTAATGCTTATACAGAGATGAATCTGCAGTGTCGTATCTTTCAAACGATGCACTGACTGACCTTATTACTTGACAAACTGATATTGTAAACAAACGTTCAATGTAAACAATATCAAACGCGGGGCCTTATACGATCTTTGACAAGTAAGGAGTTACAGTTTTTCTCCGTCGCTTTAGTTCATTTCTCAGATCGGAATAGAAATTCTCAAAACGAGCTGTTCAATTCTCACATCATTGTGTCTCTCGTGTTCATCAAAAAAGCAGTTTCTCATTTCTTTGAACAGGTTGCAAATGCTTTGGTACATCCATGCCAATGATTATGTCCAATTCTCTGCTGTTTCCTCCATTATCAGTCGCTCATGTCATGTTGATCAGAATGTATTATATCGGGTCTCTGTTGAATAGTCTCACCCCCACAACATTTAGGCACAAGCTCATAGCATAAACCTTTGCATGCAAAATGGCTGAACAAGTTATCATAATGTCAAGCATATTTCTATACTTTATATATTTCCATTAGACTTTTTTCTAAATCTGTCCTGATTTGGTAAATTGCTCCCAGGTGAATCTTGACTTTCTCTAACGAAGGCGCTTCTCATGAAACATCAGCTAGCAGATATATATATATATTTCTACAGCACCGCTTTTTCCTATATGTTCACATTTCTTCTTTAGTTTTTTGTGTGTGTGTGCTATTCAGTGCTGTCTTTTCATTTCTGTATCTCAATGTGTAAATTTGAATCTTTTCCATTCTCTTGCAATTACACTCACACACACACACACTAAGAAGTAACTTACAATGGACAATAATTGTCATTAAAACTTTAGCCGTAGTTTCCATCAGAATATCCCTCCAGAGTAAACTGTTATATTGACAACATGACTGAACAATCTGACTGTCTTATCCGTACGCAATGACACGAGGACTTGTCATTCTGATGGCACTGACATGTTCATCGACACAGATATTTAGTTCTGAGAGATGAACAAAGGAGTGGCTTTTGCAGGTTATCCATGGTGTTTTGCTATGTGTACAAATTGTTTTGAGGAATGCACTTACTGTGAGTTTGATTCGAGAAATGTGCCAAAGCGACTGAGAAAAACTGTAAGACATGAATCTTAATTTAAACAGAAAACAAGATTATTTTTCTCACCCCATTGGCAGATTATTTATCTTATTTTAAGCAAAAACTCTCTTCATTTTCAGTTATTTTCCCCAAAACAAGACAATAATTTTTACTTGTCTAGTAAATGTTTCTTAATGTAAGAGTTTTTAGATATTTTGCCTAGAAACAAGACACAAATACTAAGTCAGAAAAGCATTTTTTTGCAGTGAACGTGTTGAACTGGTGTATGATTAACTCAAATGTGCGATTAAAGCCCCAATTGTGATTTCTCTGCCGATGAGTCACGGCATTATTCATCTGAAACATTCACATCACAAGACAAAAGGCGATCAAATCTCCAATTTCGAAGACAGCGGGACAAAAGAGCACATCTGCGCAGTGTCAAAACGCCAAATCAAAACTCACTGTCCTCCGGTTCAATCCCAACGCAAAGACTCTTTTATTAACCGGCGCTTCTCCAGATAGCCAGCAGGGAGCACATCTGGTCTGCCGTGAGGGGTGATAATTGGGCTTTAATTTGGTTATGGGAATTATTCCGGTCAAAGGCTCCAGCTAAAGGCTTCTGGTTAATGGACTCCCATCTAGGCCATTACAGATCTCATCTTACCTGACCAATCAAATTAACCAGGTGAGAAGCTCTTATCACCGTCTATGGCCTACATGACCAGCACCTTAACTCAAATAAAACCTCATTTCAAACGCTCTACATAGACAGCAGTCCTGTGCATTATACAGATGGGCCGAAGCACGCGGGAAACCTGATGCATAATTGATTTCAATGCAGTTAGTGTTAGTTAGAGCCAATCTAACAACACAAAACTCTCACAAGCCTCTAAAATAAAGACCAAATGCATCTCATCTAAAAAGGCACTTAGTGCTATTTAATTTTCCAGAAAGCATGCAAATGGTGCAGAATATTTTGCACTGAAAAGTAAATAGTGTCATGCAAAATCATGCTTAACTTTCAACTGATGCATAATTGATTTTAATGCAGTTAGTGTTAGTTAGAGACAAGCCAACAATATAAAACTCTGACAGTCACACACACTGCAAAATATGCTCTTCTTTCTCAGTATTTGTGTCTTGTTTCTAGTCAAAATATCTTAAGATTCTTACATTAAGAAACATTTCCTAGACAAGCAAAAGTAATTGTCTTGTTTTGGGAAAAATAACTCAAAATGAAGAGAGTTTTTGCTTAAAATAAGATAAATAATCTGCCAATGGGGTGGGAAAAATAATCTTAATTCAAACAGAAAACAAGATTATTTTTTGGTTTTTGTAATCAGAAAAAAAAACTCTCTTCATTTTGAGTTATTTTCACCAAAACGACAATAATTTGGGCTTGTCTAGTAAATGTTTCTAAATGTAAGAATTTTTAGATGTTTGGACTAGAAACAAGACAAAAATACTAAAAAAAATGCATCCAAAAACGGAATCTCATACATGCAAATAATGCAGAATATTTTGATGATTGCACTGAATAAATGCAATGCAAAAACTATTTTTAGATCTTAATAACTCTCAAATGATTTCAGTGCAGTTATTGATCATTAGAGCCAAACACAAACTCTTATCACGCCTCTGAAATAAAGACCAAATGCTTCTGGTTTTCCAGAGAGTATGCAAACGGTGCCGAATATGTTGATGATTGCACTGGAAGAGTGAACTGTGCCAGGCGAAATACATTTTAGATCTTAAAAATAGGGATGCACCGTTATAAAAATGTTGTCTATTATCGATAACCGATATTTGACAGCGATAACCGATATATTGGCCGATAAATCTAAATTCAAATATATTGAGCATCCCTAATTAATAACGGATTTTAACGCAGTTATTGTTAGTTAGAGCCAAGTTCACAACTCACAACTGTAATACACCTCTAGCATCACACTAAAAATCCCAAATGCATACAAAAAGGAAGCTCATACTATATATTTTTTTACTTATTTTTGATGATTGCACTGAATAAATGGTGTTTTTGAAGATTAATGGTGTCACGCAAAAACTATTTTAGATCTAAAAAACTCTCGAATGATTTCACTGCAGATATTGATCATTAGAGCCAAACACAAACTCTTATCAAGCCTCTAAAACTAAATGATCAAATGCATCTAAAAAGGCAGTTTCCCAGAAAACACGGTATATGCAAACTCTTGCACTGAGAGTAAATAATGTCATGCAAAATCTATTTTAGATCTTAATAACTCACAACTGATGCATAATTGATTTCAGTGCAGTTATTGTTAGTTAGAGACAAATGCAAAAGTCTAACAAGCCTCTAAAATAAAGACCACATGCATCCAAAAGGCACTTCATGCTATTTCCCAGTGTGTGTGTGTGTGTGTGTCTGTGTGTGTGATTAGATCGATGTGAGATGATACACAAACCCAATGTGTAGTCATTTCATTTTCAAACCGGTTTCTATCGTCTGGAAAAGGGTTTGAGGAATGCGGTTCTTAAAGACTCCCGAATCCGTCAGCGCTGTAATGTTCTCTGTAATTATAAATGCACTGATAGAGAAAGATTGCAGGATTTAAAGGAGGCGCTGATCCAGCTGGCCAAGATCGCATCTCTCTTCAGTTACAAAACACTCCACACAACGGCCAGGAGACTCAGGAGCAGAACGGCACATTTGGCTGCGATTTCTGAGATATATCTGTGAAATAAGCAGAAGCCAAACCTACACAGCACGCAAAAACAAGATCTGTGGCCCGGCGGATTATACACCGGGAACAAAATGCTGTTGGATTTCATTGGAAACATTTTCACTCAGAAATTACAAAGAAACGGCAAGTGTTAAATGTGCAGTTTTGAAGCAGAAAGGCGGTATTATCTTTGCTCACACTGCAAAAAATGCTTTTCTTACTCAGTATTTTTGTCTAAATATCTAAAAATTCTTACATTAAGAAACATTTACTAGACAAGTACAAATTATTGTCTTGTTTTGGGAAAAAATAACTCAAAATGAAGAGAGTTTTTGCTTAAAATAAGATAAATAATCTGCCAATGGGGTGAGAAAAATAATCTTAATTATGTTCGGAAACAAGAAACAAGATTTCAATCAGAATTAAGATTATTTTTCTCACCCCATTGGCAGATGGCAAAAACTCACTTCATTTAGATTTTATTTTCAACAAAACAAGACAACAGTCGTTTTACTGATCTAGTAAATGCATCTTGATTTAATAATTGTGAGATATTTTGACTAGAAACAAGACAAAAATACTGAGTCAGGAGAGCTTTTTTTGCAGTGTGCAGATTTAATGCCAAATATCCGACTATAAGGAGACTATCACACACTCACGATAAAAACACACTCTTGCGTGTTACGGCTGCTGGGATTCAAAGCCAAGTGACACGAATCCTCAGCTCACCCACACACTGTCTGTCAGGACACACTCGCACTGACGGACCGCAGTCGGATCGCACACACACACACACACACACACACACACACACACACACACACACACACACACACACACACACACACACACACACACACACACACACACACACACACACACACACACACACACACACACACAGCCCCTAAACCTACCCATCACAGGAAACATTCTGCATTTTTACTTTCTCAAAAAAACATAATTTAGAATGTTTTTAAAGCATTTGCTATGTCCTCATAAACCACATACACAGGCTCTCACACACACACACTCACACACACACACACACACATTCAGACTTCACTGCTTGCGCCGAATCGCCGATAGCAAGCCTCTGTTCTTTATGTCGAAGAAGTTGCTTCTATTTCAGGAGTGGACCAATCACAGCATGACTGCGAGGAACAAAACAAGCAGGACACACACTGAAACACTTTACTTAAAGCCTTTATATACAGTGCATTAGGAAGTATTATGAATTATGATCCGATCTCATGAATGATTATAACCACAGTTAAAATGCTTTAGAAAGTATTAAAACATATGACTTCTGCACATATTATAATGCATTAAAACATATGACTTCAGGTGTAATCTGCACATATTATAATGCATTAAAACATATGACTTCAGGTGTAATCTGCATATATTA
Source organism: Pseudorasbora parva (assembly GCF_024679245.1). NCBI lineage: Eukaryota > Metazoa > Chordata > Actinopteri > Cypriniformes > Gobionidae > Pseudorasbora > Pseudorasbora parva. The sequence goes on from NC_090176.1 coordinate 52,772,330, forward strand.
TAATGCATTAAAACCAAGCGGCAACCTCCCGCGATCTCTCTTGAAGCCAATACGGAAGTAATGTAACCTGCAATTCCTCCACTGGCCACTAGAGCGGCTCCAGAGGGGAGCAGAATCTCATTGAGCCCTATGTTAAAATTCTCAACTTTAAAGCAGAAAAAAACATGTTTACAGCCTGGTGCAAATTGTGGTTTTGGCTTATAAGGCTAATTTTGATCTTCATGACGACTGTGAGAGGGGTGAATATTTTTATAACTCATTCGTTAACGTTATATAAAGCCTTAAGGTTCTGCATAATTAAGGGCGTGGTTACAAGTGGATAGCCATTTATCCGCCGTCTATAGTTATTGCGTCACCTCCGCTCCGCGCACATCCCGCCTTTTTGCCCATTTTCTGTTATCCGGGAGTGACACGCGATGACTCGCTCACAAGATGGCGACGCCCAGCTCGACTCTACTTTAAGCTTCAGAACGGCTTATCAGAATCCTATGGGTGACGTCACGGACACTACGGCCATATTTTTTTACAGTCTATGATTAAAACATATAACTTCAGGTGTAATCTAAACATATTATAATGCATTTTAACTTTATTTATGAAGAGATATAATTCATTATTAATTCCTTTATAATGCATTAGACAAAGGCTGAATGGGAATGATATATGAACAAACCAGAATATAGATATGAATAAAACAAGATTTCTGACTCAGACTCACCGCCTTTAAAAATATGCATCAACATACAGATGCAAAAAGATGAAGTGCAATAAAACAAACACTTAAAAGTGCATTTTTCACTGGTTTGAGAACAGTACGGAAGGCCACATAGGCCAAAACCTCGAAATGAGCCATTCATGAAAAACAGTGTAAAAGTGCACGGCAAAAAATGCTCTTCTTCAGTATTTCTGTCTTGTTTCGAGTCCAAACATCTAAAAACTCTTAAATCAAGAAGTATTTACTAGACGAGCAAAAGTAATTGTCTTGTTTTGGGGAAAATAACTCAAAATGAAGAGAGTTTTTGCTTAAAATAAGATAAATAATCTGCCAATGGGGTGAGAAAAATAATCTTAATTCAAACAGAAAACAAGATTATTTTTCTCACCCCATTGGCAGATTATTTATCTTATTTTAAGCAAAAACTCTCTTCATTTTGAGTTATTTTTCCCAAAACAAGACAATACTTTTTACTTGTCTAGTAAATGTTTCTTAATGTAAGAATTTTTTTTTTGATATTTAGACTAGAAACAAGACAATAGTAAGAAACACATTTTTTGCAGTGTGTCTTGCCTTAAATATCCAAAAACCTTTGGTAATACATACAGTATATTAACTAAATGAAATGCTCAAGAGTATTGCATTGGTTCTCACAGCGCATAACACACCACTAGTGTTGACTGAGGAGACAATGGCATTAAGCAAACACAAATATGGCATCTGTGATGAGAATATTTCATAAACTGTGACTTCTTATATGGTTTGACTCAACATCACAAAAACACTTCTATAACGACGTGAAGGCATAAATTATTACACACCCGAGGATGGCGCTGGAAGACGAGAGCCCCGACGCGAAGCTTGCTGCATCTGACGTGCAGAATGGGTTTCGTTCTTACATAAGTGGCCCTTACACACCCCACAAACCAGTGACAAACCCTCCCTCTGCTGGATAATTACAAACACACACACACACACACACACACAAGACGCTTTCACAGCCGCACGACAAGCCCAGCAACCGCTGAGGTAATATAATATATATAATACACACCACGATAATATAGAGATCATATAATCATTTTCTCACCCCATTGGCAGATTATTTATCTTATTTTAAGCAAAAACTCTCTTCATTTTGAGTTATTTTCCCCAAAACAAGACAATTACTTTTGCTTGTCTAGTAAATACTTCTTGTTTTATGAGTTTTTAGATGTTTGGACTAGAAACACGACAAAGATACTGAGTAAGAAGAGCATTTTTAGCAGTGTGATTGCAGGCACACAGTGAAAATTCATTTTATTGCTTCAAGACTCACACTACGCAAAACAACCTGCATTAGATAAAAATAAAATAAAAAATTATTTAGAATAATCGATAACAAATGACAATGGTCGACGAAATTCTTAACGATCAATTATCGAATAATCCTCCCTATCCCTAGAAGAAACAAACACACCTACACCTCTGCCCTGGGGTCAGCAGATAAACATCACAGTCTCATTATTGGGGGAACTATCCCTTTAAGACAAAACTTCAGTAAACAAAAGTTTCAAACAGAAAAACAATAACAAAGAATCATGTTTTAGTCCAAATCTGTCTTGTATCTGCCAATGGAGTCAGTAAAATCATCTTGTTTTCCCTTCGGAATGAGTATTTTTTCTGACTTCATTGGCAGATTTGTTTTAAGCACAAACTCTTTTGATAATTTTTTCAGAAAACAAGCCTTAATATATTCAGTGATTTCTCTTCTGATTTATGAATGTTTAGATATAATATTTGTGCTGGAGAATAAGAACACTGAGGAAGAACATGTTTTGCACACAAAAAAAGGCCGTCTGTAAATGCCATCTTTGACGCAATATTCATTCATTATATATATTGCAATAAAAATGCAATCTAAAAATAATTTAAACAGTATTCTGAAGTTCCCACAACGACAATATCGAGCACATTCAGTATCGCAATATACAAACCCGATTCCAAAAAAACTTGGGTCACTGTACAAATTGAATAAAAAAGGAATGCAATAATTTACAAATCTCATAAACTTATATTTTATTCACAATAGAATATAGATAACATATCAAATGTTTAAAGCGAGACATTTTAAAATATCTTGCCAAATATCGGCTCATTTTGGATTTCATGAAAGCTACACATTTTTAAAAAGTTGGGACAGGCGCAATAAGAGGCCGGAAAAGTTAAATGTACAGATAAGGAACAGCTGGAGGACCAATCTGCAGCTTATTAGGTTAATTGGCAACATGATTGGGTATAAAAGAGCCTCTCAGAGTGGCAGTGTCTCTCAGAAGGCAAGATGGGCAGAGGATCACCAATTCCCCCAATGCTGCGGCGGACAATAGTGGAGCGATATCAGAAAGGAGTTTCTCAGAGAAACACTGCACAGAGTTTGAAGTTATCATCATCTACAGCGCATAATATCATCCAAAGATTCAGACAATCTGGAACAATCTCTGTGCGTAAGGGTCAAGGGTCAAAACCAAACTGGATGCCCGTGATCTTCAGCCCTGTAATGGACATCACAACATGGGCTCAGGAATACTTCCAGAAAACATTGGTGAACACAATCCACCGCGCCATTCGCCGTCGCCGGCTAAAACTCTACAGGTCAAAGAAGAAGCCATATCTAAACATGATCCAGAAGCGCAGGCGTCTCCTCTGGGCCAAGGCTCATTTAAAATGGACTGAGGCAAAGTGGAAAACTGTTCTGGGGTCAGACCAATCAAAATGTGAAATTCTTTTTGGAAAACTGGGACGCCATGTCATCCGGACTAAAGAGGACAAGGACAACCCAAGTTGTTCTCAGCGCTCAGTTCAGAAGCTGATCTCTGATGGTCTGGGGTTCATGAGTGTGTGTGGCATGGGCAGCTTACACATCTGGAAAGGCCATCAATGCTGAAAGGTCTATCCAAGTTCTAGAGCAACATCTGCTCCATCCAGACGGCGTCTCTTTCAGGGAAGACCTTGCTCTCTCCAACATGACAATGCCAGACCACACACTGCATCAATTACAGCATCATGGCTGCGCTGAAGAAGGATCCGGCACTGAAATGGCCAGCCTGCAGTCCAGATCTTTCACCATTAGAAAACATTTGGCGCATCATAAAGAGGAAGATGCGATAAAGAAGACCTAAGACAGTTGAGCAACTAGAAGCCTGAATTAGACAAGAATGGACAACATTCCTATTCCTAAACTTGAGCAGCTCGTCTCCTCAGTCCCAGACGTTTGCAGACTGTTATCAATCAATCAATCAATCAACTTTATTTATACAGTATTGTTAAAAAAAAATAGCAGTCCAATGTGACTAACCAGAATAATCAAGGTTTTTAGTATATTTTTTATTGCAACGTGGCAAACAAGTTACCAGTAGGTTCAGTAGATTCTCAGAAAACAAACAAGACCCAGCATTCATGATATGCACGCTCTTAAGGCTGTGCAATTGGGCAATTAGTTGAAAGGGGTGTGTTCAAAAAAATAGCAGTGTCTACCTTTGACTGTACAAACTCAAAACTATTTTGTACAAACATTTTTTTTCTTTCTGGGATTTAGCAATCCTGTGAATCACTAAACTAATATTTAGTTGTATGACCACAGTTTTTTAAAACTGCTTGACATCTGTGTGGCATGGAGTCAACCAACTTGTGGCACCTCTCAGCTGTTATTCCACTCCATGATTCTTTAACAACATTCCACAATTCATTCACATTTCTTGGTTTTGCTTCAGAAACAGCATTTTTGATATCACCCCACAAGTTCTCAATTGGATTCAGGTCTGGAGATTGGGCTGGCCACTCCATAACATTAATTTTGTTGGTTTGGAACCAAGACTTTGCCCGTTTACTAGTGTGTTTTGGGTCATTGTCTTGTTGAAACAACCGTTTCAAGGGCATGTCCTCTTCAGCATAGGGCAACATGACCTCTTCAAGTATTTTAACATATGCAAACTGATCCATGATCCCTGGTATGCGATAAATAGGCCCAACACCATAGTAGGAGAAACATGCCCATATCATGATGCTTGCACCTCCATGCTTCACTGTCTTCACTGTGTACTGTGGCTTGAATTCAGAGTTTGGGGGTCGTCTCACAAACTGCCTGTGGCCCTTGGACCCAAAAAGAACAATTTTACTCTCATCAGTCCACAAAATGTTCCTCCATTTCTCTTTAGGCCAGTTGATGTGTTCTTTGGCAAATTGTAACCTCTTCTGCACATGCCTTTTTTTTAACAGAGGGACTTTGCGGGGGATTCTTGAAAATAGATTAGCTTCACACAGACGTCTTCTAACTGTCACAGTACTTACAGGTAACTCCAGACTGTCTTTGATCATCCTGGAGGTGATCATTGGCTGAGCCTTTGCCATTCAGGTTATTCTTCTATCCATTTTGATGGTTGTCTTCCGTTTTCTTCCACGTCTCTCTGGTTTTGCTCTCCATTTTAAGGCATTGGAGATCATTTTAGCTGAACAGCCAATCATTTTTTGCACCTCTTTATAGGTTTTCCCCTCTCTAATCAACTTTTTAATCAAAGTACGCTGTTCTTCTGAACAATGTCTTGAACGACCCATTTTCCTCAGCTTTCAAATGCATGTTCAACAAGTGTTGGCTTCATCCTTAAATAGGGGCCACCTGATTCACACCTGTTTCTTCACAAAATTGATGACCTCAGTGATTGAATGCCACACTGCTATTTTTTTGAACACACCCCTTTCAACTAATTCAACTAATATAGCGCTTTTACAATCACGATTGTGTCAAAGCAGCTTCATAGTGTCAAACAGGATAATAATGCGACAAAATTAGATTTGGCTGTACAGTCGTTCTGGAGAATAAAAATAAAGTTTTCTTCTTATAAAAAGAAGAGGGGATGACACACAGGGGGAAACATGGCCACGGCACAACTTTTGTGACATGAGTTGATGCCATGAAATTTAAAATCAACCAATTTCCCCTTAAAATTATAAATTTTCTCAGTTTAAACATTTGATATGTCATCTATGTTGTATTCTGAATACAATATTGAAATTTGAAACTTCCACATCATTGCATTCTGTTTTTATTCACAATTCGTACAATGTCCCAACTTTTTTGGAATCGGGTTTGTATATGGTAATACTGTATCGACACCTCTTCCATCAACAGGAAAAAGCCAAAGCATGTGGAGTTTTTCTTCATCATCAGATCTGATTTCTCTCACCTCATTGTGTGTGTGTCAGCTCACACTGCAAAAAATGCTCCTCTTACTCAGTATTTTTGTCTTGTTTCGAGTCCAAACATCTAAAAATTCTTACATTAAGAAACATTTACTAGACAAGTAAAAAATGTTGTCTTGTTTTGGGGGAAAATAACTCAAAATGAAGAGAGTTTTTGCTTAAAATAAGATAAATAATCTGCCAATGGGGTGAGAAAAATAATCTTGTTTTCTGTTTGAATTAAGATTATTTTCCTCACCCCATTGGCAGATTATTTATCTTATTTTAAGCAAAAACTCTCTTCATTTTGAGTTATTTTCCCCAAAACAAGACAATTACTTTTGCTTGTCTAGTAAATACTCTTGTTTTAAGAATTTTCAGATGTTTGGACTAGAAACAAGACAAAAATACTAAGGAAGAAAAGCATTTTTTGCAGTGCAGAAGGCTGACGCACGTTTGGGCATGCTAATGTTGTGCTCAGGACACAATCAGTATTCGGGACGCATGGATGCAGTCAAACTGAAGCTTTTCTAGCATCTGCATTGAGAGGAATGCTGAAGACACACTCACTTGCCGTAGCAGTCTCGGGGCTCTCTAGACGACGCCATCTCCCAGCCATTCGGAGGCCCCTGAGCCGGAGCCCAACTCCCGGGGCCCGGACAGCTGGAGGCTTTGGTCCTGTGGCTGCAAACAAGAGGAACAGATCAACATCATCCAAAGCATCAAGATCATCCAGAGCACCTTCACCTCAAGACATTTCTGTTCGAACAATACGACAATTCTAGCCTGGATACCAGGCAAACTCAGCCCCGCCCACAGCCAAACTCAGCTCCGCCCACAGCCGAACTCAGTCCCGCCCACAGCCAAACTTAGCCCCGCCCACAGCCAAACTCAGTCCCGCCCATAGGCGAACTCAGCCCCGCCCACAGCCAAACTCAGCTCTGCCCACAGCCAAACTCGCTCCCACCCACAGCCAAACTCAGTCCCGCCCACAGCCAAACTCGGTCCCGCCCACAGCCAAACTCAGTCCCGCCCATAGGCGAACTCAGCCCCACCAACGGGAATATTCATGTTGGAATATTCAGATGTCTTATTTTTCCCTTCTTTTTTTATTGTTAAAATGTATTTTATTAATAAATTGTGTTCATTTTTTTTTACACATATATTCTCAGTGCTTCGTTTTCTTATTACGGTTTATGTTGATTACTTAGAAAAACAAACAAAAACAGTATAAGTGCACAACACAGCAAAAAAAATCAAGCTAATTAAAAAAAAAATTATAATAATAATGGATAAGTTCTGAATACGGCTAGGCAGTTATTAAATATTCACATAAATACACGCACACACGCTTACACACACACACACACACACACACACACACGCACACACACACACACACACGCACACACACACACACACACGCACACAAACACTACACACACACACACACACACACACACACACACACACACACTACACACACACACACACACACACACGCACACACACACACACACACACACGCTCACACTCACACTCACACACACACACACACACACAATAATCACCCGGGCCAAGTTCCAAAAAAAACAAAGCATTATAAATAAATGAATAAACTGACAGTATATAATGATATCAGCCGAAAGCAGCCGATGCAGACGAGACTATGATCTTAACTGAGCTTCAGTCAGTCAGAGATGAAGTTAAACTACAGTAATAAAACTCTTCCAATGCCATGAAGACGTCTTCAACTTCTGAACCGCAGAAGGCACTTTCAGGAGCGGCTCTGACTTTAACATTCATTATTTAAACACTCCTCATGTGCGGAGGAACTCACTGAGCTCGTGTGTATGCATGCCAGAAAGCACTGAAAACTCCCAAACTCATCCATAATAAATGAGCATTCAACCTGGTTTATGCACTCATACGTACAGGCATCTCGTCTTAACAAGTCATCTTCATTTTACAACATTGTGCTCTCGCTTATATAAAGCATTCAGAGTCATTCAGCAGCAAAATATGGAATGGATTTAAACATGGTCAAATGTTTTGGAGTCGAGAACACGACAGTCTAACTGGAGCTCAAAGCATCATCAATAAGCCAAAAATGATACACAACTATAACGAGACAAAGCGAACTAAATGAGCATGCAAGTGTTTGGGGTTTAGGATATTGCAGATGTTAATGTAAGTTCTACAGGTGCAGAAATCACACAGGCCGACTAAAGAACAGCGCCAGTCCCTGTGAAGCCTATTTTAGGACCATTTAAATCTTTCCCCTGTGACTTTATTCTCATGATAATTAAGCACATTTTCACATTTAACTTAAATTCCAATAAAATTCAAAATTGCGGGAAGTAAACTTAGAATTCTGAACAAAAGTTAAAATTGTGATATAAACTTAGAATTCCAAGTAAAAATGAAGTAAAATTAAAATGAGCAAAATTAGAATTATGAATAAAATCAAAATTGTGAGAAGAATTCCGAACAAATTAAGGCGAAACTGTGAGAAAATTCTAAGTAGCTAGATGTTAACTTAAAATTCCAATAAAATTCTAAATTACGGGAAGTAAACTTAGAACTTTGAACAAAATAAGTTAAAATTGTGATGCAAATTTAGAATTATGAATAAAGTTAAAATTGCAAGATATAAACTTGTAGGAGCCATAGTTACTAGTTTATTAAAATCCCAAGTAAAAATTGTAAGTAAACTTAGTTTTTCAAACAAAATAAGTTACAATTGGGATATGTAAACTTAGAATTCCATGAAAATGCAAACTTGCAAGTTGTAAAAAATTCAGAGAAGTTAAAATTGAGATGCAAACTTAAAATTCCAAGAAGTCAAAATTGTAATGAACTTAGAATTCTGGACAAAAGTTAAACTTGTGAAAAGAATTCTGAATAAAATGAGGCGAAATTGTGAGAAGTAAACTTAAAATTCTGAACAAAAGTTAAAATTGTGAGATGCAAACTTAGAATTCCGAACCAAATAAGGAAAAATAGCTTAGAATTCCAAAAAGTCAAAACTGTGAAATATAAAATTAGAGTTCAGAGAAAAAAAATCAGAAATGGCAAATGTAAGTCAGAATTGTGAGATAAAAATGTGCGATTACATTCAACGTTTTTTGTGTATTTTCTGTGGCGGCTTCCATACACGTCCCTTATTCAGAAAACGCTTTTAAACATATCACTGGATAAGCAAAATTAGAATTGTCATGCAAACTTTGAATTCTAATTCAAATTGTATGTAAGCTTAGAATTCTCAACAAAAGTTTAAATTGTGAGAAGAATTCCAAATAAAATAAGGCGAAATTGAGAAGCAAACTTCGAATTCCGAACAAAATAAGTTCAAATTGTGAGAAAGTTCTAAATTGCCAGATGTAAACTTAAAATTCCCCCAAAAAATAAAAATGGCAAGAAGTAAACTCAGAATTCCAAACAAAATAAGTTAAAATTGTGATGCAAAATTAGAATTATGAATAAAGTTAAAATTGCAAGATATAAACTTAGAATTCCAAGTAAAAATTGTAAGTAAACTTAGATTTTAAAACAAAATAAGTTAAAATTGCAAGATATAAACGTAGAATTCCAAGTAAAAATTGTAAGTAAACTTAGATTTTAAAACAAAATAAGTTAAAATTGCAAGATATAAACGTAGAATTCCAAACTAAATAAAGAAAAATGGCTATGTTGTATAGTTAGAATTACAAAAAGTCAAAACTGTAAGAAGTAAACTTAGAATTCAGAGAAAAATGTCAGAAATGGCAAATATAAGTCAGAATTGTGAGATAAAAATGTGCGATTATATTCAAGTTTTTTTTATATATATATATTCTGTGGCGGCTTCCATACACGTCCCTTATTCAGAAAACGCTTTTAAACATATCACTGGATACGCAAAATTAGAATTATAAATAAAATAAGGTAAAATTGTGATGCAAACTTTGAATTCTAATTCAAATTGTATGCAACCTTAGAATTCTCAACAAAAGTTTAAATTGTGAGAAGAATTCCAAATAAAATAAGGTGAAATTGAGAAGCAAACTTCGAATTCTGAACAAAATAAATTCAAATTGTGAGAAATTTCTAAATTGCAAGATGTAAACTTAAAATTCCAACAAAACAAAAAAAATCAAAATGGTAAGAAGTAAACTTAGAATTCCAAACAAAATAAGTAAAAATTGTGATGCAAAATTAGAATTATGAATAAAGTTAAAATTGCAAGATATAAACTTAGAATTCCAAGTAAAAATTGTAAGTAAACTTAGATTTTAAAACAAAATAAGTTAAAATTGCAAGATGTAAACTATAAATTACAAAAAATCAAAATGGTAAGAAGTAAACTTAGAATTCCAAACAAAATAAGTAAAAATTGTGATGCAAAATTAGAATTATGAATAAAGTTAAAATTGCAAGATATAAACTTAGAATTCCAAGTAAAAATTGTAAGTAAACTTAGATTTTAAAACAAAATAAGTTAAAATTGCAAGATGTAAACTATAAATTACAAAAAATCAAAATGGTAAGAAGTAAACTTAGAATTCCAAACAAAATAAGTAAAATTTGTCATGCAAAATTAGAATTATGAATAAAGTTAAAATTGCAAGATATAAACATATAATTCCAAGTAAAAATTGTAAGTAAACTTAGATTTTCAAACAAAATACGTTAAAATTGGGAGAAGTAAACTTAGAATTCTCAACAAAAGTTCAAATTGTGAGAAGAACTCCGAATAAGTTAAAATTGTAATTTAAACTTAGAATTCCAAACTAAATAAGGAAAAATGGCTAAGTTGTATAGTTAGAATTACAAAAAGTCAAAACTGTAAGATGTAAACTTAGAATTCAGAGAAAAATGTCAGAAATGGCAAATGTAAGTCAGAATTGTGAGATAAAAATTTGCGATTACATTCAAGTTTTTTTTATTTTAATTCTGGGGCGGGTCCTTCCATACACGTCCCTTATTCAGAAAACGCTTTTAAACATATCACTGGACTCTCAGATGAGGTTTAAAATACTGTGCTTCCCTGGACTCAAACACGGTTTAAGGAAGCATGTAATGCTTACAGCTCCAATATTAAAGCAGTCATGATGAAGATCCCCAGGTAAAGCAATTCCTCTTTAGAGACGCAAGCCGAATAATAATTCACTCACAATGTCAAGCGCCGGGTCTTCAGAACACTCTTCCATTTTCCCACAGCAGCTTCAGAAACTTGGTTGTCTCATTGATATCCCTTCTTTAACTCGGCTGCATCGGACCAGGATGGGGATTTTTGGGAGTAACCGTACCGGAGAGAGAAACTCAAGCCACTCAAAGAGCCATTAATAAATGATGGCTGAGCGCAGGCTGCAGAATTCATGAAGCGCGCTAGAGCAAGTGTTCAAATACCGTCGATTATTCATGTTTTAAAGCTCTAAAGTTTGGCCTCAGGAAGACTTTTATTTTGGAGAGAATCTAATGCTTTTGTAAACGTATCAAAAGTGACAGTGAAGACATTTATAATGTTACAAAAGATTGAATTTAAATACATGCTGAACTTTCTATTCATCAAAGAATCATGAGAAATAAAAAACACATCAATTGTGAATCTAGTGAAATTTTAGTCTATCTGCCGTGGTTTTGGTTTTGCAAAACAAACTTCTTAAGTTACTCGATATATGGAAGTTTTATCTAAAAATATGACAAACGTTTAAAAAATATATATATACATAAATATTAAACGTAACAATTAAACTTGAACAAATACGTTTGAAATTGCTACAGAAATGTTGTCTTGGCAATTTTAAAGTTGCAAAATTTTACTAAAAATAAAATAAAAATTAAGTTAAATATTAAAAAGCACCTAACATTATTTATTTATAAGTTTAAAATGGCTAAAAATAAAATACAAATTAAGTTAAATATTAAAAAGCACCTAAAATTGTTTATTTATAAGTTTAAAATGACTAAAAACAAAATACAAATTAAGCTAAATATTAAAAAGCACCTAAAATTGTTTATTTATAAGTTTAAAATGACTAAAAATAAAAATAAAATTAAAGCTAAATATTAAAAAGCACCTAACATTATTTATTTATTAGTTTAAAATGACTAAAAATAAAATAAATATTAAGTTAAATATTAAAAAACACCCATCATTATTTATTTATTAGTTTAAAATGAGTAGAAATAAAATACAAATGAAGCTAAATATTAAAAAGCAAATAACATTATTTATTTATAAGTTTATAATGACTTAAAATACAAATACAAATTAAGCTAAAATGTTAAAAAGCACCTAACATTATTTATTTATAAGTTTAAGAACTAAAATGACTAAACATGAAACTGAAATCAAATTAAATTAAAGCTAAAATATTTTTTTAAAATACTATAATGAACTTGAATGAATATGTTTGCGATGAAGCTATAGAAATGTTGCCGTGGTCATTTTATTTAATTATTTTATTTATGTGTTTAAGTACTAAACTGACAAATATGAAACTGAATAAAAAAATGTCAAAGCACTGAACAAAATGATTATTGTAAATATAATATTACATTGACCATACAAGTGCAATTAAACCATTAAAATATGAGGAAAATATATGAGGGAATTAAATATATGAGGGAATACCAAAACACTAAACTTGGTTACGGTGTTTATCTGATCAACTGCAGCTGAGATGAAAAAGCCAACATAATCAGTCATTAATATTTAGTTTGGCTCTGTCTTGTTTTTGTATGTGTTTATAATGTCTTTATATGACAGTCTGGACAAAAACGATGCAGTGAAACCAAAACTGAGCAAAATAATGATCAAGAATAAAACAAGCTCAACTCTCGGATCAATGGCACGCTCGTGTGTTCAGTCATTCATTTGCGGATTTGTCGGCAGAATTCACGGCACTGAACTGACTGAAAGGCAAACTGGGATCTGTTGCCATGGCAGCGGAGTGAGACTGTGAGAGGATGAATGACAATCCTACTAAAATCTTCAGATAATTATTATATCCTGACCAAAGGGACACACTAAAGCTTCACACACTCCTCACACACTCAAATCTGCAGGAATACAGCAGAACTGAGGATGAGTCTTATTATTGTACCATCTGTCGTATTTTATCATCCTTTCACAACATTCATCTGGACACTTCAACACTTTCATTAAGAAAACTTAAAGCCTTTATGTTATAAAGCATTATAAAGGTATCCATAATGCACATTATAATGCATTATAAAGGTATTCATAATGCTCGTTATAATGCATTATAAAGGTATTCATAATGCTCGTTATAATGCATTATAAAGGTATTCATAATGCACATTATAATGCATTATAAAGGTATTCATAATGCTCGTTATAATGCATTATAAAGGTATTCATAATGCTCGTTATAATGCATTATAAAGGTATTCATAATGCTCGTAAAATGCATTATAAAGGTATTCATAATGCACGTTATAATGCATTATAAAGGTATTCATAGTGCAAGATATAATGCATTATAAAGGTATTCATAGTGCAAGTTATAATGCATTATAAAGGTATTCATAGTGCAAGTTATAATGCATTAAAAAGTATTCATAATGCACGTTATAATGCATTAAAAAGGTATTCATAGTGCACGTTATAATGCATTATAAAGGTATTCATAATGCACGTTATAATGCATTAAAAAGGTATTCATAATGCACGTTATAATGCATTATAAAGGTATTCATAATGCACGTTATAATGCATTATAAAGGTATTCATAGTGCATGTTATAATGCATTATAAAGGTATTCATAGTGCAAGTTATAATGCATTATAAAGGTATTCATAGGGCACGTTATAATGCATTAAAAAGGTATTCATAATTCTCGTTATAATGCATTATAAAGGTATTCATAGGGCACGTTATAATGCATTAAAAAGGTATTCATAATTCTCGTTATAATGCATTATAAAGGTATTCATAGTGCACGTTATAATGCATTAAAAAGGTATTCATAATGCTCGTTATAATGCATTATAAAGGTATTCATAATGCTCGTAAAATGCATTATAAAGGTATTCATAATGCACGTTATAATGCATTATAAAGGTATTCATAGTGCAAGATATAATGCATTATAAAGGTATTCATAGTGCAAGTTATAATGCATTATAAAGGTATTCATAGTGCACGTTATAATGCATTAAAAAGGTATTCATAATGCACGTTATAATGCATTAAAAAGGTATTCATAGTGCACGTTATAATGCATTATAAAGGTATTCATAATGCACGTTATAATACATTAAAAAGGTATTCATAATGCACGTTATAATGCATTATAAAGGTATTCATAATGCACGTTATAATGCATTATAAAGGTATTCATAGTGCATGTTATAATGCATTATAAAGGTATTCATAGTGCAAGTTATAATGCATTATAAAGGTATTCATAGGGCACGTTATAATGCATTAAAAAGGTATTCATAATTCTCGTTATAATGCATTATAAAGGTATTCATAGTGCACGTTATAATGCATTAAAAAGGTATTCATAATGCTCGTTATAATGCATTATAAAGATATTCATAATGCACGTTATAATGCATTATAAAGGTATTCATTCATAATGATCGTTATAATGCATTATAAAGGGATTCATAATGCTCGTTATAATGCATTATAAAGATATTCATTCATAATGATCGTTATAATGCATTATAAAGATATTCATTCATAATGATCGTTATAATGCATTATAAAGATATTCATAATGCACGTTATAATGCATTATAAAGGCATTCATAATGCTCGTTATAATACATTATAAAGGCATTCATAATGCTCGTTATAATGCATTACAAAGGTATTCATAATGCACGTTATAATGCATTATAAAGATATTCATAATGCACGTTATAATGCATTATAAAGGCATTCATAATGCTCGTTATAATACATTATAAAGGCATTCATAATGCTCGTTATAATGCATTATAAAGATATTCATAATGCATGTTATAATGCATTATAAAGGCATTCATAATGCTCGTTATAATGCATTATAAAGGCATTCATAATGCTCGTTATAATGCATTACAAAGGTATTCATAATGCATGTTATAATGCATTATAAAGATATTCATAATGCACGTTATAATGCATTACAAAGGTATTCATAATGATCGTTATAATGCATTATAAAGGTATTCACAATGCATGTTCTAAATGTGTATTATAACTGTGGGTACCACTATTCAGGAGGCCTTATAGTGCATTATAAAGTGCATAACAAATACTTTTATAATGCATTCTCCATAAAGGCTTTAAGTACCAGTGTGTCTACTAAAACCACAAACCATCATAAGGAC
>NC_090176.1:52790095-52802595 GCF_024679245.1 Pseudorasbora parva
AAACATGCTTAGACAACACACACACACACACACACCCTGCTGCTACTGACGACACACTGATTTCTTAGTTTTTTTGGAGTGCTTACACTAAAATTAAAAGTAGTCCACTATTAGCTAAACCTTACACTCAAGAAGCAAAACAGCACACATTAAACTATAAGCACACTGCCAACCTCGCACACCTCGCAAAACTCTACAGGACATTTGATTTTACATGAAGATCCAGAAGCTTCTACATGGGTAGATGACAGATAAGGGGGAAACAGCATTTTTTTAATGGGGTGAATTTAAACGCATCTCGCTGTCGTGTGAGGGACCTCTTCATGTCGGACGGACATTTTAATCGCATTGTGTGTTTGTTAAGCGGCTCTAGACACCCGTTACGTCTCTGCCCCCAGAGCTGCCGTTTAGCTGAGGGGGGCTCTGGGCATTAACTGGAATAACTCCGTGTTGCAAGCACCAATCCGGTTCGTTTTTGTTCCTATAGACTGAACTCACAAAGATATAACGATCAAGATAAACGTATAAATTCGTCGGAGTTGCCCTTTTGCGGAGTTGCCCTTTAATGTATAGACTAGGGGTGGGCGATATCTCGATATTTAAAATATATCGAGATATTTTTTAAACTCGATATGGATTTTGACATACCGTATATATCGATATATTGTTTATATTGCATGCTGATTCCGCCACTTTGCTGGTTTAGCCTTCTCTGTGCTGTGCTCGGCCCCCGCTCGCGCGCCTCCCGCCTCTTGCTTTTGTTCCCCCTCCCCTCGCGTGTTGTCTCAACGCGGCGGCGTCCGCACCCAGGTGAGGATTATTAATCAAGTTGACAAGCGCGCGTTATTCAATAATCAGTTAAGAGACCATGATTTTCCTTCTAACACAACTGCGTGCTAAAATTCATAAAGAAATATTAATGTTCATAATAGTTCAAATCGCATGTTTCAGTCACAGGTGATTGACACGTGCGAGACGCATTCGCAATCATGTCAGTTTATGATTTGTTTCTAACTGATCGCATAGTTTTCGGTAAAAATGTCAAAATGATATATATTTGAATATTATTTGAAAACATTTAGAAATGATTGCAATATCGTTATTTTTATTTTGTCAGCTTTATCATGGGATTATGCTGAATTAGGTCAATGCATGTTTTAACCAAGAGGGAAATACGAGACATCCCGGGTGTCCAGGTGTACTGTAGCCATCATATTATAGCCTAGCTTCTGACATTCATATTTCGTACTGAAACTGAAAAAAGCCTACATGATCCGCATCAGTCACGCTTTGGTAAAGAGCACGACATCTAGCCTACTGTTTGAATTTTGGTACAAATTTAACAGGAAGTGGTATTATGACAATCAGTTTATTAAGATCTCAGTCATTCCCCCATATTTCTGCAAAATGCTTACTGTTTAAGTGTAAAAAAGGGTTTTAATTCGTCTTTTGAAAGCATGAAATGAATGAAAAGATGGCTAGGCCTTTTTTTTTTTTACAGTCAAATTATTGTTATTTATGTTATCAGGGAGTTTTTTTTATGTCACAAGCACTTTGTTCCTTCATGAACTGACTACCTCTTTGCACTTCAATAAAAAAAAAGAATTTGTGGTATTTGGCATATTTGTTTTTGCTGTAGTTTTCAGGGGTTATTTTTCCTGTAAAGATATCGAGATATATATCGTATATCGAGATATCGCAAAATATATCTCGATATATTTTTTGCTCCATATTGCCCAGCCCTAGCATAGGCCGTAAAAAAATATGGACGACTCGACATCATCCGTATCAGTTTGCCAGATTTGAAGCTTTCAGGTGGCCTGCATGGCGCTGTCATCTTGGGACCGGAGTCTGCGCAGTAGAGCGCAGGAAGTAGAGCAGGAAGTAGAGCAGGAAGCAGAGCAGGAAGTAGAGCAGGAAGTAGAGAAGGAAGTAGAGCAGGAAGTAGAGCAGGAAGTAGAGCAGGAAGTAGAGCAGGAAGTAGAGAAGGAAGTAGAGCAGGAAGTAGAGCAGGAAGTAGAGCAGGAAGTAGAGAAGGAAATAGAGCAGGAAGTAGAGAAGGAAGTAGAGCAGGAAGTAGAGCAGGAAGTAGAGAAGGAAGTAGAGCAGGAAGTAGAGAAGGAAGTAGAGCAGGAAATAGAGCTTCGATAACAAAAGCCCGCCCACACTCTCAAAGATGCAGACCAATTCATTATGTTGGTGTGAAATAAACAGTTATGCAAATGTAGAAATTAAAGCTAAAGCTCCAATCTGCTCCCAAAATCCCGAAAAAAGTCTGTTAGTGCCTCAGTGACTTCACTCAGAGAAGAGAAGAGAAACTCAGAGAAGCCGTCGATCTCAGCTGTCAATCATGACGTCACACACCCGTTTTTATAGCATCAGATAACTAAAACTAAACTTATTTTAAAAACGAACCCTTGAAATCATCGTGATGATAACTGCCTTCAATAACATAAACTAACTTAGGGAAAAAATATTTGAGGTGTAATTTTATTGTTTAGTTTGCCTCGCGTCCATTAGAAAACACAGAGGAGCGGCTATACTGGGACCGGCCACCGGGGGGCGATGGAGGCGCTGAGGCTTCAGTTTCTGAGAGCGGTGCTGCAAGCTTGGTTTAAGAAAAGATAAAGACATCACTCACTGCTCTTGATTAAATAGCTTTTGTAAGTTTAATAAGGACTAATCTTTAATTTAAACAGTTAAATATGCAGTTATTCTACATTGGATTACTTTATTCAATTTCTGTACTGTTCTGCAGACAAGTACGTTATTATTTAATGCACACATGAGCGAGGTCAAGTTAAACATTTTAGTTTGAATTTGATTTTATACTTTGCATTGTTGCAATGTGCTAAATGAATATTTGCTTAATTTGTAATTGATTTATTATTTGAAACTTTAATGGTAATTTATGCAATTGCAATGGCTTAAATTTTAGTAAAGTTTCACAGTCATAGTCATAAATGCAATGGTACTAATAATCGGCATCATTGCTTTCGGTGTTTCGGCTTTGGGCATTAGTTTCCTCTTTTTCAGTTTTGGCCAAGAATCCTGATTTGGGTGCATCCCTACTGGAAAGGGTTTGGTTTGTGTTGTTCGAGCTGAAAATATATGACTGGCATTAAGCTGGCTTGATGTTCGAGATTCGCAAATTTAGGGGCCGTCGCTAAAGTGACAGAACATTGGTGTGCGCGTTTGTATTAAACTGACTGTGAAGTGTTCATAGGTGTCGGTATAATGCACTCCTTTTGGATTTTTGATATTTAATAAAATAAACTGTCAAATCATTAAATGCATCTAAAAGATCCATATCTACTCTCTGAGAAATGACTTATATTTAATGAATAAATGTAATTAGAATAGTAAGACACTATAGCGCTGTTACCAATCAAACCACTGACAATAAAATGAATGGCACAGAAGTTACATCTGAACTGGTCCAATTACACCTGCATAAATCATGTTTAATTTAACATTCACAGAGTCATTTATTCAACCGATTTGTTCAAAGCAGCCGATTCATTTAATAACGAAACGCTGGAACGTTTGTATAAATCAATATCATTGCAATCACACTTATATTCATCAAAACAGCTCTTGTGATATTGCGTAATTATATTCTGTGTGATATTTAAAAAACTACATCTCAGAATGTTTTGCCTATATACACATTTTGGGCATTTTTGAGACAATGCTGCGTTGATTTTGAACCCGGCAGCACAGTAAAAAAATAAATCACATTATCTAGAATTATTGATCATGTTTTTTTAAGCAGTAAGTTTGACATCAAACCACATTAATGGTGTTAAATCAGAAAATACACCAGCAATTTAGTGATTATTATCCCAGCAGGTCTTGAGATAAAATCCTCTAAGAGTCCTCTAAGATTTTAAAAATTATAAGCACAATATACAGTAGTATCCAAAAGTGATGTCCGTCCAGTCTAGTCAAATTGACAGCTTCAACCTTTTTTACATATTAATGATGTTAAATCAGACAATGCACCAGTAATTCTGAGACCTTCAAAAAATGGTCTTAAGACCGGATTTAGAGTCCTATAACACTAGTCAAACCCACTGTTCGTATCACTGTGTGTCAAAAGCTGAGATTCAGATATAATAATGAGCCCTTGCTTTCTGACCAATCAGAGCAGAGCATCTCTCAGAGAGGCGGGGCTCAGAGAGAGAAGAGCTGATGCTGTAGTGGAGATTAGGACAGAATTAAAGTGTGTGTGACCTCTTTAAACAAACACTGCAGTCCTGCACTGCTTCTCCAGGAAATGTGTGTTGGTTTAAGAGCATTATTTGTGCTGAACACAATGGCAGTGTAATGCAGGCTGCTCTTCACACTGATGTTGGCAGGCTGTCATTAAAGCTACAGAAACACACAGCAGCGCGCCGCGAGCCAATCAATCCGCCTGTTATTGGAGAGCATGGTCCAGCTGGGGACACACACACACTTCCAGCTAATGACAGGCCGCTGTAATAACACACAGCAGCTGATCAACGCCGCTAATGAGCACTTCACACACACACACACGAACTGAGGCCCGGTGGCACATCCTGTCAAGAGCGACAAACAACAATACAAACAGGAAATACAAACGCCTTCCTATTATCTCTCTATTGTCATAATTACACTTTTCTGTCATTTACTCATGCTCACGTCATTTCAAAAGCTGTATGATTTTTGTTTGTTCTTCTGGGTCAAAACAACCCAAGCACTCAACAACCCATTCGCTGAGTCAAAACAACCCAAGCACTCAACAACCCAATTGCTGGATCAAAACAACCAAATAGCTGGGTCAAAACAAACCAATCACTGGGTCAGAACAACCCAATCACTGGGTCAAAACAACCCAATCACTGGGTCAAAACATCCCAATCACTGGGTCAGAACAACCCAATGACTGGGTCAAAACATCCCAATCACTGGGTCAAAACAACCCAACCGCTGGGTCAAAACAAACCAATCACTGGGTCAGAACAACCCAATCACTGGGTCAAAACATCCCAATCACTGGGTCAAAACATCCCAATCACTGGGTCAAAACATCCCAATCACTGGGTCATGACAACCCAATCACTGGGTCAAAACATCCCAATCACTGGGTCAAAACATCCCAATCATTGGGTCAAAACATCCCAATCATTGGGTCATGACAACCCAATCGCTGGGTCAACACAACCCAATCACTGGGTCAACACATCCCAATCGCTGGGTCAAAACATCCCAATCGCTGGGTCAAAACAACCCAATCACTGGGTCAAAACAAACCAATCACTGGGTCAACACAACCCAATCGCTGGGTCAAAAAATCCTAATCACTGGGTCAAAACAACCCAATCACTGGGTCAACACAACCCAATCACTGGGTCAACACAACCCAATCACTGGGTCAACACAACCCAATCACTGGGTCAACACATCCCAATCGCTGGGTCAAAACAACCCAATCACTGGGTCAAAACAACCCAATCACTGGGTCAACACAACCCAATCGCTGGGTCAAAAAATCCCAATCACTGGGTCAGAACAACCCAATCACTGGGTCAAAACATCCCAATCACTGGGTCAAAACATCCCAATCACTGGGTCAAAACATCCCAATCACTGGGTCATGACAACCCAATCACTGGGTCAAAACATCCCAATCACTGGGTCAAAACATCCCAATCATTGGGTCAAAACATCCCAATCATTGGGTCATGACAACCCAATCGCTGGGTCAACACAACCCAATCACTGGGTCAACACATCCCAATCGCTGGGTCAAAACATCCCAATCGCTGGGTCAAAACAACCCAATCACTGGGTCAAAACAAACCAATCACTGGGTCAACACAACCCAATCGCTGGGTCAAAAAATCCTAATCACTGGGTCAAAACAACCCAATCACTGGGTCAACACAACCCAATCACTGGGTCAACACAACCCAATCACTGGGTCAACACAACCCAATCACTGGGTCAACACATCCCAATCGCTGGGTCAAAACAACCCAATCACTGGGTCAAAACAACCCAATCACTGGGTCAACACAACCCAATCGCTGGGTCAAAAAATCCCAATCACTGGGTCAAAACATCCCAATCACTGGGTCATGACAACCCAATCACTGGGTCAAAACATCCCAATCACTGGGTCAAAACATCCCAATCATTGGGTCATGACAACCCAATCGCTGGGTCAACACAACCCAATCACTGGGTCAACACATCCCAATCGCTGGGTCAAAACATCCCAATTGATGGGTCAAAACAACCCAATCACTGGGTCAAAACAACCCAATCACTGGGTCAACACAACCCAATCGCTGGGTCAAAAAATCCCAATCGCTGGGTCAAAACAACCCAATCACTGGGTCAAAACAACCCAATTACTGGGTCATGACAACCCAATCATTGGGTCAAAACATCCCAATCACTGGGTCAGAACAACCCAATGACTGGGTCAACACAACCCAATCGCTGGGTCAAAACAACCCAATCACTGGGTCAACACAACCCAATCACTGGGTCAAAACAACCCAATCAGTGTAACCCAACTTATTTATTTAGCAACATGCAACAGACACAGTCTTCACAGACACACTCTTGTTCTGTCTTCTGCTACTGCTCCTTTAGCCCCGCCCCCTCTTACTCTCAACCTATCACATTACCAAGCTAGGTTGTCAATCAACAAATGCAAATATCTACTCCCTCTGACAGTCACGTGGAAAAACACGCATGATATAATAACTTAACGGCAGGCCAGAGTGCATTAAACACATGCACAGCAGCATCAGGAGTGTGTTTAGCTCACTAAAACCAGCAGAAGACGACACTTCTCATGCACATTTTCAGGAATAATCATCATTAATCTGTGTTGATTCTCTTTATTGTAATGGGGCTAAAAACAGGCTTCAGTTTTGAGCTTATTTTTTAATGTCAGGGTAAAATGTGGACTTTCATGCAGCACAAAAAGCAGGTGAGAAAACAGCATCTGCACTGGTGAGAATGTGATTATAATCGAGTCATGAGGGCAGAGGAAGATTAAAGCGCTTCGGATGGACTTTAATATCTGAGCTCATATCTGCCCCCGTCAGGCCCACGCTGGAACTGCAGAACATAACACTCATATTTACTCTATGAAGGAATATTAATACTAATGCTTTTAGTCATCAAGGACACATTCAACTGATCAAAAGAGACATTTATAATGTTGCAAAAGATTCTCTCTCTAATAAATGCTGATCTTTCTGTTCATCAAAGAATCCTGAGGAATAAAATGCATCGGTTTCCTCAGAAATATGAGCTGATAATAATCATAAGTGTGTTGATCATCAGATGATGATCATCTGAGAATGATTAGTGAAGACTCTGAAGAGTAATGATGATGATGATGATCACAGGAATAAATCACACTTTACTATATATTCACAGAGAGAACAGATGATTTTAATAAAATCTATGATAGTATCGAACTCATATAAACTAACTCTGTGACAAAAACGGCCGTATGGCATCGTTAATGCTTATCTTTGGAAAGATTATCAGCGAATAAAGACTAAAATATCAGTTTTGAACGTGAGGATGATAAGTTTCACTTATGGATAAACACATTTTTCTTTGGCATTTGTTAATAATAATGATCTTATTATAATATTATAAAAAATATTAAAGAAAAATAAATAATTATTATTTTTATTATTATTTAAAAAAATATTAACTAAAAAGTGCATTGAAGAAAAATAAATTATTTAATTTCATTTTAATTATAATTTTTTTCTTCTTAAGCATCCCCTTTTTCATGATCATAATAAAAGAATAATAATTGTTATTTAATTTGATTATTACTATTAATATTATTATTATGTATAATAATACATTTATTTTCTTATATACACATTTTTATTTTATTTAATAATAATAATCATAATTATTATTAATAATAATAAACAATTTATTATTTTTATTATTGTTATTATTTTTATAATATTTAATTTGTCTTAAGTACACATTTTTATTTAATTTTAATATTAAAATAGTAATAATTATTATCATTGTTAATTATAATACAATTATTATTATTAAAGTCAACCATAACCTCTTAAATCCAGCACTTGCT
This sequence comes from Pseudorasbora parva, assembly GCF_024679245.1. Lineage (NCBI taxonomy): Eukaryota > Metazoa > Chordata > Actinopteri > Cypriniformes > Gobionidae > Pseudorasbora > Pseudorasbora parva. The sequence goes on from NC_090176.1 coordinate 52,798,206, forward strand.
GAACCAACACAAAATATGAGTCGTTTTAAAGCCCAAAAGTGGATTTACAGTGAATATGATCATCAATAAACAAAGACTTTTCATTTTGCAGACATATTACAACTGCTCTGTTTCAATAGCATGAAAAAGAACTGCTTTATATGAAAAATATCTTTAATTTCACAGCAGGCAAGCGATAGACTTGTCATATTATATCGTCTGTATCAGTCAAATAAAGTCCCAGGACTAGATCACATTTATCAAAACAATGCTTTATTATATTTCAAATTCTAAAAAACGTCATAAAATATAGGAAGTCCAGCACATGGAAAGTACTCAATGACTTGTGAAAGCAGACCATGGCAAAATATCCTTATTACTTTGAGTTTCCTTATCAAAAGAGATTTTCTTCCCCCTGAATATATGATGGATCTTTTAGAATAAAAGCTGACTCATATATTTGGATATCTATGAGCAATATTACGCTCATAGTCAGGCAAAATGTCTTTATATCATTAATTTTGCATGATAATACTATCATATTAAATGCATATACACTGAACAACACTTTTGTTTTTGCCCTATTTTTCACGAGTTCAAACTCAAAGCTCAAACGGCCTATTTCTCTCAAATATCGTTCACACATGTGTGTTAGTGAGCACTTCTCTTTTCCGCTGATTCAAGCTTTTTTAAACGCTAACGGTTTAAATGAACAAACTTTGAGTGCTGAGTAAGAGTTTTGTGGAAGCACTTTAAGGTCACGACTCTTGTCCCAAATATAGCAGGCTTCATTCAGTGATTAAAACTAATTTTATTAATATAAATGTAAGTTTTACAGCATATTGAGCGCTCCGAGCGAGCTCTGCTGAACATGGAGCTTTTCCGTGAGATGAAGCGGTGAATAATCACACCAGTGTTAGCAGTGCATCTATCCTTTATTCATGCGACATCTCTTCAGTCAGTACAGTAGCCTACACTTTAGTAATGTTTCTGTTTAACGTTAAATAAAATGAGGCGTTCTATGCTAACTGTATCTTACATAGCTTGCATACAACTTTATCTCGCGGCTCAATAATTTGACCTCCTAACGACTAAAATCAAAAGCACTTCCAGACATGGCTGTAGATTTTGGAGTTAAAATCTCTTTCTCTGCTGCGGTCAAGTTGGGCTCTGCACTTCTTCCACGCAAGACGTGTTTTTTCCCCACTTTAAAATTATTATTTTTTATTTGAATATAAATTTTTACCTTCGAAATTCTTTTTTTTTACTATTCGAATATACACTGCAAAAAATGCTTTTCTTACTCAGTATCTTTGTCGTGTTTCTAGTCTAAATATATAAAAATTCTTAAAACAAGAAACATTTACAAGACAAGCAAAAGTAATTGTCTTGTTTTGGGAAAAAATAAATCAAAATTAAGAGTTTTTGCTTAAAATAAGATAAATAATCTTGTTTTCTGTTAGAATTAAGATTATTTTTCTCACCCCATTGGCAGATTATTTATCTTATTTTAAGCAAAAACTCTCTTCATTTTGAGTTATTTTCCCCAAAACAAGACAATTACTTTTGCTTGTCTAGTAAATGTTTCTTAGGCCCCGTCCACACGAAGCCAGTGCTTTCCCAATCTGATCTTTTTTTTTTTTCGTCGTTTCAAGAAATATCTGCGTCCACACGATTACCGAAACGGACTAAAAACACTGTAGTTTGCATGCCAGGCCAGTGTGTGGCGCTGTAATTCTGCCACAGAAATACACTAAAAACGGAGAAGAAGAGTTGTGGCTAGCAGGGGTCTAGCAGTGGTCGGAGGTGAGGCAAAATCTCACAATAAAATAACAATAAATACATTTGCTGCTTAACAGATGTGTTTTATTAATGCCTACACCTACCCCGACCCTAAACACACCCTTACAGTAATGCAGATACGGTCATTAAATGAGGCGATGTTGATGAGCGCGTGCCCAGAGCCCGTAGCCGTATCCCGTAACTCTTCACCGTGCTGGACGGAGTGTGATGACATCACCGTTTCAGAAAATATACGGATTCGCTGCACACACGAAGACGGAAGATGATCGTTTTCAGATTTATCCGCTTTGGGACCCGATTCCAGAAAATATCGGATTCATGCTTCCTAAACGCCGGATCCGTGTGGACGAAACGCTGATACGGTACAAAATGTATACGTATACAGCTAAACGCGTCTCCGTGTGGACGGGGCCTTAATGTAAGAATTTTTTTATATTTTGACATGAAACAAGACTAAGTAAGAAAAGCATTTCTGCTGTGTTTATTCGGATTTAGAATATTTGTTGACAGCCCTATTGCACGCTCCCTCAAAACTTGCGACATCTGTGGGATTGTGTGATAAAACTGCACATTTTACAGTGGCCTTTTATTTAAGGCACACCTGTGCAATGATCCTGCTGTCTAATCAGCATCTGGATACGCCACACCTGTGAGGAGGACAGATTATCTCGGCAAAAGAGAAGTGCTCACTAACACACATTTGTGAACAATATTTGAGAGAAATAGGCCTTTTGAACTTTGAGTTTTAGTTTGAACTCGTGAAAAATCAATCAATCAGGTCAAGACAATCTCCTGAACTCCAAACTGAATGTCAGAATGGGAAAGAAAGGTGATTTAAGCCGTTTTGAGCGTGGCATGGTTGTTGGTGCCAGACGGGCCGGTCTGAGTATTTCACAATCTGCTCAGTTACTGGGATTTACACACACAACCATTTCTAGGGTTTACAAAGAATGGTGTGAAAAGGGAAGAGCATCCAGTATGCAGCAGTCCTGTGGGAGAAAATGCCTTGATGATGCTCGAGGTCAGAGGAGAATGGGCCGACTGATTCAAGCTGATAGAAGAGCAACTTTGACTGAAATAACCACTCGTTACAACCGAGGTATGCAGCAAAGCATTAGTGAAGCCACAACACACACAACCTTGAGGCGGATGGGCTACGACAGCAGAAGACCCCACCGGGTACCACTCATCTCCACTACAAATAGGAAAAAGAGGCGACAATTTGCACAAGCCGACCAAAATTGGCCAGTTGAAGACTGGAGAAATGTTGCCTGGTCTGATGAGTCTCGATTTCTGTTGAGACATTCAGATGGTAGAGTCAGAATTTGGCGTAAACAGAATGAGAACATGGATCCATCATGCCTTGTTCCCACTGTGCAGGCTGGTGGTGGTGGTGTAATGGTGTGGGGGATGTTTTCTTGGCACACTTTAGGCCCCTTAGTGCCAATTGGGCATCGTTTAAATGCCACGGCCTACCTGAGCATTGTGTCTGACCATGTCCATCCCTTTATGACCACCATGTGCCCATCCTCTGATGGCTACTTCCAGCAGGATAATGCACCATGTCACAAAGCTCCAATCATTTCAAATTGGTTTCTTGAACATGTCAATGAGTTGACTGAACTAAAATGGCCGCCACAGTCCCCAGATCTCAACCCAATAGAGCATCTTTGGGATGTGGTGGAGCGGGAGCTTCGTGCCCTGGATGTGCATCCCACAAATCTCCATCAACTGCAAGATGCTCTCCTATCAATATGGGCCAACATTTCTAAAGAATGCTTTCAGCAACTTGTTGATCAATGCCACGGAGAATTAAGGCAGTTCTGAAGGAGAAAGGGTCAAACACAGGATTAGTGTGTGTTCCTAATAATCCTGAGGGTGAGTGTAATTTTGTTCAGTGTATATTGTCTGTCGATAATTCAAGCACCTGTTCACAAATATGGCTGTTTTCAAGGGTTTTCCAAAGTCAAATGTAAGCACTTTAAGCTTGACAAGCATATCTGATCATGACGCAGTGTTCTTTAATATCATACCCAAAGCTCACCCAATGGAAACCGTTCTCATTGAACAGGTGAGCGATGTTTCTTTCATGATTAATATGGTCAAAAAGTGAACAAAAGTGCATTGTGGACGTCCATCTTTAGTTGTGGTCAAGGCCGTTTCTCCTCATGCGCACTTTAATTATTTTCGTCCTCGCCCGAGCTTGAGACACACAGAGACGCATGAATTAAAGATGATGCTTTCATAACTCTCCAAAAGTGCTTCTTTTCATAAACCGTCCTATGAATAAGACTCGTTCACTGCAAAAAAAACGTGTCTTGTTTCGAGTCTAAATATCTAAAATTTCTTACATTAAGAAGTATTTACTAGAAAAGTACAAATTATTGTTTTGTTTTGGGAAAAAATAACTCAAAATGAAGAGAGTTTTTGCTTAAAATAAGATAAATAATCTCCCAATGGGGTGAGAAAAATAATCTTAATTCAAACAGAAAACAAGATTATTTTTCTCACCCCATTGGCAGATTATTTATCTTATTTTAAGCAAAAACTCTCTTCATTTAGAGTTATTTTTCCCCAAAACAAGACAATTACTTTTGCTTGTCTAGTA